>NC_090739.1:19541574-19683423 GCF_036898095.1 Palaemon carinicauda
GAATCTCTCTAAAGTTCTAACTCATACACCATGGGAATGAGATTGCAAAACACTTTTAAGGTTATATAAATCCAGTATTTTTTCAAAACTTAAACAAATTATTGGAGTATGTATCCCCAAGACAGTTAAAGATTTTGGTTTCCTTACATTATACAAGTGTCAGACTAGCCACAGGTCTTTTTGACCCTTGCCTATTTCAAGCCTTGTGATTGAAGTTAGTCTCCTTTAGACCTTCATTGGAGGTCGTCCGTGGTAAAAAAAAATATATTTTAGGTTGCAGATTCTTCCAAACTCATCAGCCTTTCAGCCTCCTGGAAGGGAAAACTACTTTAGACTCCATGAATCAGACTAGATATCTCTCCAGCCTTGTTATGGGGGAAACAGAAATTAGATAGCATTGATATAGCCCAAAATGAGGTGCTATCATTTAAAAGTTTATTAACCCTTCAATTCAAACTGCACATAGTTCATTGACATTGAAAAAATATGACAGAGCTAGAAATCTAATTTCACTATTTAATATGTTAAGGAATATGGCAATGAAACTTATTCTCATATGTATATTAGCAGCAAGTTTTACTGTAACAGTGCAGTACACCTATTTGTTTTTAAAAGCAGAGTTTTATGGGATTCTAATAGTAATTGAGATCATTGAGAGAGATCGCAATGGTGATATCTCCTTGAAAGTATAGTAACACACTAAGAAAAGGAAAGGTAATACAGTACTCCTATTTATGAAAAGGCTATACTTGTCTATTATCATTATTACTTGCTAAGCTACAACCCTAGATGGGAAAGTGGGATGCTATAAGCCCGGGGACTCTAATAGAGAAAATACCCCAGTGAGGAAAGGAAACAGGAAAAATAAAATATTTTAACAACAGGAATAACATTAAAATAAAATATTTGAAGAACAGTAACATTAAAATAAAAATTTCCTATATAAACTATGAAAACTTTTAACAAAACAAGTGGAAGAAATATAGGATAGAATGGTGTGCCCGAGTGTACCCTCAAGCAAGAGAACTCTAACCCAAGACAGTGGAAGACCATGGTACAGAGGCTATGGCACTACCTAAGACTAGAGAACAATGGTTTGATTTTGGAGTGACTTCTCCTACAAGAGGTGCTTACCATAGCTGAAGTGTCTAGTTCATTGATAGGAGGTAAATAAAACTCATTTTGCAATGACTACTGGGTTATTTTGTTTGCTAGGCCTCTTTTGATTGAATTCCCCAATTTGAAATCTAGGAAGTAGACTTTACTCCAAGGCTTGAGATGGGGATGGGAGCTACAGTCTTCCTAATATCTAGGGAGAAGTGAAGTATAATGACAATGGCATCTTGAATATACTGTACAGTATTTTAGAAGCTGGCCTTCTGCAAAATGTCTATGTTCATTTTATAGTTTTTATTTGATTTGTATATTGAAAATCGGTATCCTGTGATATAGTCTAATTGTCATTGGCAACAACAAACAAAGCAGATATGACGCCTGATAACTTGTAACATTTCAATTACCTCAAGTGATATAAAAGTTCCACCTTAAATATTCAATAGATGCTGTTTTATTGTCTTAAACCTTTTGTTCTATGAAGGATTCAGAGAAACTAATTTAAAGATACCAAATTTTATTGCATACATATTTTCTCTGTGTATATTATTTAGCAGAAGTATCATAAAGTTGCAAGAAAGCATTGTTGTGACACAGTACTTAGTTAAACATTATAGTACAAGATATCAGGTTAGGTTATTGCACATATCTTGTAAACTAACTTTGTAACCATGACATGACAATAATTAATACATAACAAATATCACAAATCTGTATAATGATTTTCATGTTTTAAAATACAAATCCTAGTCATTATGTTGATATACCTTTGATGACAACCCCTCAGCTAAGTGCTCACTTGCCCCTTCTCCTTTTGGTATAAGGACCAGAAAGAGGAGTCAATTTGAAATGAGATTTATTATAGATAATCTAAGTCTGTACTACAGGAAAAATGAAAATCATTTAGATTTGCAATTGTTTCCATTAGGATGCAAACCATCATCATTTGTAAATACTCATTCCTTAGATGGGAGGTGTAAACTTCCCAGTCACATACATGAGCTTGGAAATAACTGCTATAACTATTTGTACAGCCCGACTTATGTGATACAAGGCTGACAAGGACCTGTACCCAAGTATGATATGTAAATGGCTGTCCTTCTGGAGATTCCAAAAGAGACTGGTAACTTTATGAGCAATGACAAGATAACAGCTAAAAACGTAATATAGTGTCAAGAGGTCCCCAGACAGATATGCTCTACTGCCCATCCTCTCCCGTGTTAAAGTGAAGACACAACTGGCCCAGCCAGAGAGAAAATGGCCAATGACCACAAAAAAGAGAGGGAAAGGGGAAGTTCACCTTTACATGTCATCCAGCCTTTCAGTGCTGTTTACTTAGACAAGATGCTGTTATACTGAACTGGCATTCAGGTTGTTACATAGGAGCAGCCACCACAAGTCCGAAGTAAAATTAACCCAATGGTATGTGGGAAACATACAGAGGGAAAGATATTAAGGTAACTAGGCAAGCAGACACCTACCCGTATTACCTGTAAAAATTAGGGGTTCTATGAAACGAGTGAGGGGTGGCAACCTTGATTCTCCAAGTGTGAACTTTGGGAAATGAAAAGCCACCATTGCCTACCAGAGTGAAAATAAGTGTTTTGGAGAAAAGGAGTGTTGCTTTAGATGACGTTGAAGCGAATAAAAATGGATCCCCCCGTTTGAGATGAGCTTCTACAAGGACACTAGATGAACAGAATAATTATGCCATAGCTGAGCTTGTTGTTTCTTTCGAGTAAAGAATTGCCCTGGAATCTCCCTCAACTTGTTGATTCAAGAGATTGTGTGCAGTTACCATGATAATCAACCTGGCTAGGTACTCCCTCTGCTGTTTGGAAAGCTGTGGCTTTCCAGTTTTATCATGGCTCATAGATCATGAAAAATGACAGTCACTGATCTCGCTATCAGACAAGCTTCACCTGCAAAACAACGATTAATCAATTACTGAAATCTAGTAGAAGACAGAATGCAAACTAGAGGGTCCAAATTGAATTGAGAAAATGCACAGGTCAACACTCATGGTGCAGTCAATAGTTTGAGACACAAGGCTCTGAAGCATAAATAGCTAAGCTGGTCCAACTGATTGTACAAATGGAATGAAAAGACCTGCTACCAATACAGTAACAGCAGACGAGAAACAACCCTATTTGGACACATGATGAAGATGTTCAAACATGACTGGGCAAAGCCCATGTGAGTCTCAGCCTGAGGGAACTTGGTTGCATACCTATCCAGGGATCAGGCACATACAAGTCTTTGGACAACCAGACATATATTTTGTAGAACGAGCATGGTTTGAAGTCCTGGCAACCACACACCCTTCCCAAAGAAAAAGGAACATATGCTACCTATCACATACCAGGGTAGACAGAGTAAACTATAATTCCAGTGAACATAGGGGCCAAACACTCAAACACAGGACTGCATTAGAAGAACCCAATCAATGCACAAACAGTGTATTGTCCCATACTGTCCTAGGACTGTGTCAGGAGATAGTAATCAGTGCGTGATCACAGTGTAATCCTGTATATATGCAGGATACAAATGCTCCAACATGGGACTGTGTCACAAGGTGCTGATTGGTTCAATTACAGACAGACAAGGCACAGCATCAAGCTGTATTAATTAATGCCCAATTAGAACACAAACTTATACAAACAATGAAGTGTTAGAAAAAAACAAGTTGCGCACAATCATGCATGGGACCATGGATGTTCTGACACAAGAACAAATCTGAAAATACTGAATGTATACAATCCCATGTGTGTGCAAAAGTTCCCAAGCTGTGACAAGGGAACCAAGTAATGATTGTCACATAGCCTACATGCATGAGACGAGCAAAGCATAAATCATTTGGTCATATCACAAGAGCAGCATCAGCACAAGAAGGGTCACATATAGTCCTCCTCGCCCAAGAAGATATAGCAGATATCTGTTCAGTCAGGATTGAATAATGGGGACTAAAGGTAACAGCTCAAGCACGGGATCAGTCAACAGCAATATAACCCTGAATCAATCCTCTACTAATCCTCAATTGGTAGCACTTGCAAGATACTGTAGTGTAACAATAGTTATAAACTTAGAAAAAAGTACAATAAACTTAGACCTCCCAGTCCTCAAATGCAGAGAAGTCTTGTGGGACTTTCTCTCAGTTTCTTTCATCCACAGGGGAGGAGGACAAAGATGCAGGAGAAGAGAAGAAAGATGATGACAAGGAAGCCAATTATGTCTAGACTCTTCCATGTTCAATGTAGACAGAAGGAAATTATCCCTGAAGGGACAACAGAAACATGTTATTTTTATTAATAAAATAAATTTTTGAATATACTTACCCGATAATCATGTAGCTGTCAACTCCGTTGCCCGACAGAATTCTATGGAGGGATACGCCAGCTATCACAATACTAGAAGGGGGTGTATTTACCAGCGCCACCTGTGGCCAGGTACTCAAGTACTTCTTGTTGACACCTCCTCAATTATTCCTCGGTCCACTGGTTCTCTATGGGGAGGAAGGGAGGGTCGATTAAATCATGATTATCGGGTAAGTATATTCAAAAATTTATTTTATTAATAAAAATAACATTTTTCAATATTAAACTTACCCGATAATCATGTAGCTGATTCACACCCAGGGGGGTGGGTGAAAAACCAGTGTACAAGACTAAAGGATAGCTAAGTATCCCGTATTTCATATAATCAGTTATCCACAATAACAATGAAATAATAAGTACCTGGTAAGGAAGTCGACTTGAACCGTTACTCTGCCTTTAATAAGATCGTCTTCCTTACTGAGCGCAGCGTTCCTCTTGGGAGGCTGAATCAACTCAAAGGTGCTAAAGTATACAGGGCTGCAACCCATACTAAAGGACCTCATCACAACCTTTAACCTTGGCGCTTCTCAAGAAAGAATTGACCACCCGCCAAATCAACAAGGATGTGGAAGGCTTCTTGGCCGACCGTACAACCCATAAAAAGTATTCAAGAGAAAGGTTAAAAAGTTATGGGATTATGGGAATGTAGTGGCTGAGCCCTCGCCTACTACTGCATTCGTTGCTACGAATGGACCCAGGGTGTAGCAGTACTCGTAAAGAGACTGGACATCTTTGAGATAGAATGATGCGAACACTGACTTGCTTCTCCAATAGGTTGCATCCATAACACTCTGCAGAGAACGGTTCTGTTTGAAGGCCACTGAAGTAGCCACAGTTCTCACTTCATGTGTCCTTACCTTCAGCAAAGCAAGGTCTTCTTCCTTCAGATGAGAATTTGCTTCTCTAATCAGAAGCCTGATGTAGTAAGAAACTGAGTTCTTAGACATTGGTAGAGAAGGCTTCTTGATAGCACACCATAAGGCTTCTGATTGTCCTCGTAATGGTTTTGACCTTCTTAGATAGTACTTAAGAGCTCTAACTGGGCAAAGTACTCTCTCCAGTTCGTTCCCCACCATGTTGGACAGGCTTGGGATCTCGAACGACTTAGGCAAAGGACGGGAAGGAAGCTCGTTTTTAGCCAAAAAACCGAGCTGCAAGGAACATGTAGCCGTTTCAGATGTGAAACCTATGTTCCTGCTGAAGGCGTGGATCTCACTTACTCTTTTACCTGTTGCTAAGCACACGAGGAAAAGAGTTTTTAATGTGAGGTCCTTAAAAGAGGTTGATTGGAGCGGTTCAAATCCTGATGACATTAGGAACCTTAGGACCACGTCTAGATTCCAGCCTGGAGTGGACAACCGACGTTCCTTTGAGGTCTCAAAAGACCTAAGGAGGTCCTGTAGATCTTTGTTGGAGGAAAGATCCAAGCCTCTGTGGCGGAAAACCGCTGCCAACATACTTCTGTAACCCTTGATCGTAGGAGCTGATAGGGATCTTACGTTCCTTAGATGTAACAGGAAGTCAGCAATCTGGGTTACAGTGGTACTGGTTGAGGAAACTGCATTGGCCTTGCACCAGCTTCGGAAGACTTCCCATTAAGACTGATAGACTCTGAGAGTGGATGTCGTCCTTGCTCTGGCAATCGCTCTGGCTGCCTCCTTCGAAAAGCCTCTAGCTCTTGAGAGTCTTTCGATAGTCTGAAGGCAGTCAGACGAAGAGCGTGGAGGTTTGGGTGTACCTTCTTTACGTGAGGTTGACGCAGAAGGTCCACTCTAGGAGGAAGAGTCCTGGGAACGTCGACCAGCCATTGCAGTACCTCGGTGAACCATTCTCTCGCGGGCCAGAGGGGAGCAACCAACGTCAGCCGTGTCCCTTTGTGAGAGGCGAACTTCTGAAGTACCCTGTTGACAATCTTGAACGGCGGGAATGCATACAGGTTGAGATGGGACCAATCCAGCAGAAAGGCATCCACGCGAACTGCTGCTGGGTCTGGAATCGGAGAACAATACAAGAGGAGCCTCTTGGTCATCGAGGTAGCGAATAGATCTATGGTTGGCTGACCCCACAGGGCCCAAAGTCTGCTGCAAACATTCTTGTGAAGGGTCCACTCTGTGGGGAAGACCTGACCCTTCCGGCTGAGGCGATCTGCCATGACATTCATATCGCCCTGAATGAGCCTCGTTACCAGCGTGAGCTTTCGATCTTTTGACCAAATGAGGAGGTCCCTTGCGATCTCGAACAACTTCCTCGAATGAGTCCCTCCCTGCTTGGAGATGTAAGCCAAGGCTGTGGTGTAGTCGGAGTTCACCTCCACCACCTTGTTAAGCTGGAGGGACTTGAAGTTTATCAAGGCCAGATGAACTGCCAACAACTCCTTGCAATAGATGTGAAGTGTCCTTTGCTCCTGATTCCATGTTCCCGAGCATTCCTGTCCGTCCAGTGTCGCACCCCAGCCCGTGTCCGATGCGTCCGAGAAGAGACGGTGGTCGGGGGTCTGAACAGCCAATGGTAGACCTTCCTTGAGAAGAATGCTGTTCTTCCACCACGTTAGAATAGACCTCATCTCTTCGGAAACAGGAACTGAGCCCGTCTCTAGCGTCATGTCCTTTATCCAGTGAGCAGCTAGATGATACTGAAGGGGGCGGAGGTGGAGTCTCCCTAACTCGATGAACAGGGCCAGCGATGAAAGTGTCCCTGTTAGACTCATCCACTGCCTGACTAAGCATCGGTTCCTTCTCAGCATGCTCTGGATGCATTCTAGGGCTTGGAAGATCCTTGGGGCCGACGGACAAGTCCGAAAAGCTCGACTCTGAAGATCCATACCCAAGGAGACAATGGTCTGGGATGGAACGAGCTGAGACTCCTCAAAATTGACCAGGAGGCCCAGTTCCTTGGTCAGATCCATAGTCCATTTGAAAATCTCCAGACAGCGACGACTTGTGGGAGCTCTTAAAAGCCAGTCGTCTGACGGAGCCGGACACAAGATCATGATACTGCTGCACAGTCTGTAAACTGTCAATCATGGGCAAGCGAGGAAGTACAGTGACAACCCGAATCTGTCTAGACTGTCTGGGTCGTACAGACAACTCCTTAACGGGTTGCTGAGGTTGCCGCACTGCGTCACAACAAGTCCCTTCTGTTGGTTGTTGAACGTCTTCCCCGTGACACATTGACTCCGTAAACAAAAAATCCTCTAACAAGGACTAAGCTTGGACTGCATGTCATGCAACACAGCTCAAGGTCTATGGGAGCAGGTGTGGTAACAGACGGGATTAGCGGCTGAAGTGGAACCATTACCTTCCCTGTAAGCATGTTATGCTTAAATAAAAGTCCATAAGAGGTTATGCAGCTAAAGGCTCCCTCCAAATGACAGAGTCCTCAAGGGAATATCAGAAGGAGGGAGAAAAGAACTTTCTCATCTACAGGGACCTTATCCTAGAAAAGCTAAGTTCTCTGAGTGAGGGTTCACTGGTGCAAAAGCAGCAGACTAGAAGGCAACGTTATGAAACTGCTTGACAGTCTAGTGAGTTGGCAACAACCCAAGATGTGTTGAGAAGCATGCGGTAAGGTATGCAGAGCATGATGTATGCAGAGTATGCTGTATGCAGAGCATGCTGTATGTAGAGCATGTTGTATGCAGAGCATGCTGAATGCAGAGCATGCTGTATGCAGAGCATGTTGTATGCAGAGCATGCTGAATGCAGAGCATGCTGAATGCTGAGCATGTAGTAAGCAGAGCCTGCTGTAAGCAGAGCCTGCTGTAAGGAAAGCAGAGCGTGTGCATGGCGTTTAACATTTCTCAGAAATTCCATGACCAGTGCTAGAGTGCTTTATGCATGCTTGCATGGGGTTTAAACCATGGTATGAAAATGGAGGTAAGGTATGCTGAACAGCAGAGTCAGAACGAGCTGGAACAACAATAGTTGTGGTTTCCTCTTCAAGACTCCGATGAGGGAACACCTGAGGCTCAGTCTGCAAAGGCTGAATAAAAGACAAGCAGAAGGAAGGCGCATGGGTGGAGGAGGCTGACTCCTAGCATGAGTGGTTGAACCCAAGGGTTGCGCTTGCTGAGCGGTTGGCGGAAGCGGAGTAGCAAGTTCCAGTTCCTGTGGTGTGAGCGGAGCGCGATGAGGAAGAGGTAAATGTCTCGCAAGCTGAGGCTCCTGAGGCGCAAGGCTAAGGTGTTGTGGTGCTTGCCTTGTGGAGGGTTGAGCTCGCTGCAGCAAGAGCTGAGGAGACTGACTCATGGACGGGAGAGGTTGTTGTACCTCAACCGAGTGTTGCATCACTGGTGGAGCAGCAAGTGGAGGCGGAGGAAGAGAGGTATAATCCTCCTGATCCCAATGTAAAGGTTGCCTTAAGGAAGGCGGAGGCTGAACACCACAGGGAACAGCAAACTCAGCACGTGGCTCAACATCGTACGCCTGGCAGGTGGAACTGCTGGCAGGTGGTACTGCGATCAGGCGGAGCGAGTGTAGGTGGAGGGAGTGTAGGCGGAGGCGGAGGAGCAACACTCTCAGCCCGACACTCACGCATCAAGTCCGAAAGCTGTGCTTGCATGGACTGTAGTAGAGTCCACAACATCGTACGCCTGGCAGATGGTACTGTGATCAGGCGGAGCGAGTGTAGGTGGAGGGAGTGTAGGCGGAGGCGGAGGAGCAACACTCTCAGCCCGACACTCACGCATCAAGTCCGAAAGCTGTGCTTGCATGGACTGTAGTAGAGTTCACAACATCGTACGCCTGGCAGGTGGTACTGTGATCAGGCGGAGCGATCACAGGCGGGGGGGAGTGTAGGCGGAGGCGGAGGCGCAACACTCTCAGCCCGACACTCACGCATCAAGACCGAAAGTTGTGACTGTATGGACTGCAGTAGAGTTAACTTGGGGTCGGCAGACACCAAGTTCTGCTGAGGTAAAGCCTTAACAGCAGAGATCTGTTGTGGCAGAACCTTACTCCTCTTAGGCGGAGTGTAATCAACTGATGACTGAGGAGAGTCAGAGCTAACCCAATGACTGCATTCGGGTTGTGAACTTTAACTTCGTACGTCTGGCATAGGTCTGGACTTAACGTTTAAGAGGTCTTGAGACCTGAGACCAGCGTTACTCTGCCTTTATTTTCTCCCCTAATCTCTTCTGCAGACGAGCAAAATAAGGGCTCAATCGTCTGCGGGTGGGAGTGACGGTCTCGGTAAGACACGCCCACAACCACCGAGAATACTTCTGTGCGCCGATCAAGGCCTGCTGAACCCTTATGCCCTTCGACATTGCTTCTCCCCTGGGCTTGGGAGCTTGCAAGAGGTCCCGGACTGGGAGGACGACTGGCGCGCACAAAAGTACCCTCACGCACTAATCACTTATCACTTTGATTTCTGTTTGCACTTATTTCACTGAACTCGAAACTTTAAGTGGTTTGTACCTGAAATACGCAATTCTATCCTTTCTCAAAGTTAGTAATTGCGAAAACAGAATTACAATGTAACAGAAAAATCTAATGAAAGATAAAACAGTGGTTGGAAAGAGACTAAACACTAGATCACTCTAGAAACGTTTAGTTTCTTCCCCTAAAGAGACTAGGGAGAAGAGCAAAAACGATAACGACGTTACTCGTACGCCTGGCAGGCTTGAATTTCTCCCTCCGTCTCTATCTCTCTCTCTCTCTCTCTCTCTCTCTCTTGACTTAGAACCTGAGAGAAGAGCCCAATCATATATATCGTTAAAACATATTATTGTTAAAGGAAAAAACTGAAAAGTTCCTTTATTAGGATCAAAACCATTAAGTTAAGAAAGAATGAACAAAACGCTAGACACGGTTACTCTTACTGCAACGTGAAACCGTGAACATTCTTTCTCTATCGTAACGATAGAGTGCAAGTTGAACGTTCTGAACGTCAACAACTGCAGAGACAAAACAAAACGTTAGTTCAACTTTGAAAACAGTACGAGACTGTCAAAGAAAATCTTTCAAACTCTGTGGCGGAAATAGCATAATATGTTAACAGGTAAAACCGAAATGACGGGCTCAAAGTTTATTAACTTCGGTAAAAGACCGCCTACTATTAGGAAGGTCGAATATAAACAAATATAAAAATTAATTTTAATGAGTTTATAATAAAAGGAAGTTAATCGAAGAGGCCTATAAGAGGCGGAGAGATATAAAATAAACTATAACTTTTGTTAAGCAAAATTAAGAAAGAGAGTCTATACTCTCTTAGACACCAACACTTCCGTCTAAGGGAAGGGTCGGCCATTGAAAGGTGAACGAGAGTTCATACTCTCTCGTCACCATAATTAATCAAATTAATTCCAAAAGCTAACTAAGCTAATATAGAAGTTTCCAGTAAAGCGACAGCCGAAATCAAAGAGAAATACTTCACCAAAGTCGTGAAAATACTCCAAGAACATAAGCGTATCCCAGAACGTCTTGCCGGAAGCACGACAGAGGAATAATTGAGGAGGTGTCAACAAGAAGTACTTGAGTACCTGGCCACAGGTGGCGCTGGTAAATACACCCCCTTCTAGTATTGTGATAGCTGGCGTATCCCTCCATAGAATTCTGTCGGGCAACGGAGTTGACAGCTACATGATTATCGGGTAAGTTTAATATTGAAAAAGCAAGAATTATAAAAGCAGGAGTATTGTACTGAACAGGAATCGCTTAAGTAGTAAATTGCATTGAAACTACTGTAGAGTTGTAGGAGAATTCTTAACCAATACCAAGAATTAAGAGCTACTGATACTGTGAAAGCCTGTGACTAACACTCAGTATGACTAATATTAACTGAACCAAGGGCAAGACATCTGAAAAGGCTATCAGGAGAATCTCCCAAAGGTATAGGGAAGAAATGGAGACTTAAGCAGTTCTTTAGTCCTTGGAGAATTCCTTGAGTAAACTTTGAAAAGGCAGGAGAGAAGGGAATTAGAACCAACGGTCACAGCACTAACCATGGTCCTGGCTGAAAGGGATGATCAAAATTACATCTTGCCCATACAATCAATCTTCAAAACAAGAGTGAGGATCATGAGCAAATGCTGTACAGTTCAGGACCAAAAACAGTCCGGTCCTATGCAAAGGCAACAATATTTCTGTTTCTGTCAAAAGAAGATATGAACTAAAAACCCTAACAGTTAAAGGGAGTCTCTTCTCTGATCATTTTGAAATAGAAGATAATACATCAACATACAAACCAATAGGTAAACAAAACCAAATATACACCAACTAAAAATGTTAATAGCAGTTCAAATAGACAGAGGCTAAGAATGCTTCCAGATAGCCCTTAGAAAGCAGATAGAAAACATGTCCTCCCTCATCAGTGACTGAAAGAGGAGTGGCAAACAAGAGCAGAGCTTAGGGTGGTTGTCCCATTCTCGTTCATCAGCTCTCCACTACTTAAGTACCTCATTATCAAGCTTATACAACCAATCCAGCATTTGCTGAAGATATATTCATATAAATGATGAGGGTTTGTAATCCTGTAAAAATAAAGGCATTATTCTTGCACTAATACACACTTGATTTGTGAACAGAAAAAAGTAATTCAACCTTTAACAGGCATATTAAGCTTGTATTATATAATCCAATTTTATATTTTATCGTCCTACATACAAAATATAGATTGTTTTTCCAAAGGTAAGATAAGTTGCTTTAATTTCAAAGAAACAAAAATACCATGCAGTTTTTAGAGTAACTATGCATGTATGGTTGAACTTATTGATACATTACAATAAAATGTAGTTTACAACTATCAGATAAGAAAAGTTGCAGTATTACAGTTGCAAACATGAAATAACTTCAAAAGAGGGGTAGTTTGCCACCATAAATTGCTCAATAAAATATTAATTCAGTAACCGGTACATGAACAAATAGAAAAAATACAATAAAAATTAAATTCTCATTTCCCTTGCTACTTCCCATGAATGCAATGGCTCTGGAAAGCTATGCATATTCAATAATTCAAATGTTTTTACATTACACATTGAGTATGATGAGAGTAAAACTGAAATTTCAAAGCAACTTTATCAATGCATATTTTTATTTGAACATTTAAATCATAACATGACTCTTTAAAGTTAATAATTAGTACAGTATATCAATTAAAAATACTGCAAATGGATTAGGGAAGAAAGTGACTAGAATTATGGTCTCTGGTAACAGAGGGTCAGAGTGGGCTCTGATCTTTATGTAGAAAGGTGAAGCTGTGAGAGGAAAGACAAGCATGTTAGACATTATATTTTATGTAGTAATACCCCTTTTTACGTCAGTTCAACATTTGTTCGTTCTAACTTCACATCGCTCATCCATAACTATTAAATACAAAAATTAAATCCACTTCACGTTTTACCTGACGTTACGTAAGTTTCTACGTCATACAGAAATGATGTAGTGCTGCACTGTATAGTACTGCACTTCACATGATTTTCATAAAATGACAGAAGGTTGTAAGTACGTTTTCATACTCAGGACATGTATACAGAACATAAAGTCACTTTACACAGTGAAAATACAACCTATGGCAAAAATTGACAGAGGGTTGGTTAGAGTATTAACATTAAAGCATAAGATGTTTTTTTTTTATTTTTCATATTCACTGTAACAAGAAACTTGATACAGTACTCAAAAAATCCATTTAAACCTCTTAACAGTTGTTTACAATATTTGTTCCTATTTTTTCTAAATACCAGTAATTTAAAGATATGAGCACCTTTCAGCATTTTTTTTTTACTAGAAACCACCAGGCTACTGCCTAACCTACTCAAAGTGTATAGGATAAACCATACATATTTTTCAATGAATAATAGGAATTTACTTTTGAACTTGATAAGAACAGTATCTTAAACATTACATATTACTCAACACAATATTCTTAACCTAATATATCACATAGGGGATTGGTAATACTGTATCTTGAATAATAAATTAACAGTAATTCTATTTACAAGGAATATCTAACTTACATAAACATGACTTTTCACTTCGAAAGTTGCAACTATAAATTCAGTACTAAAATTGGAAGAGATAACAATTAAATTTTCTTAAGAAATTTTACCATGTTACAAGAATGCCACTTTCATGAGAGCTAGTAACTTTCGAGAAGTAGGTGGTATAATAATAAACTTTTACATGTTGTGTATACAGTAGTGCATTGGGCACACGTCTCACAACAATCAGACAGGAATGAGAATATCTTTCCAATAGGATAACAGGAAGGGAATTAACATAGCACAGTGGCTTTAAAAAATGTGTGTAATTAAAATGTTTAGTACTTTTACATGATGCAAATCTTTCTTTCACAATAATGGAGCATTGCAGAGAAGCAAGTATGGAGTTTGAACCTTTCGATTACTAACCATATTCTTAAAAAGCACTTGGGTAGTTCCAAATAATTTGTATACTTTAGATACAAATCCCTTGTTACACACATTACCCCATACTATGTGAACCAACAACTGAGTTGTCAATTTATAAAGAATCTGGAGTGTTCCTATAAAGTATATACACTGTAATACATGAAGATATAATTGCCGAGCTACTTGCTGATGCAGATACATAAGATAGTAATGACAGAAGGTGGGAGGAGGATTTTCATTATAATAATTTTATATTCATCGTACATGAAAACTATCTCAAATTTGTAGCATCCAAATATTGCATGACTTTCTTATTTTACATATGCTGAGTTATATAAGAGGAAAGCAGTGTCAAAGCTATTGAGCATTCTTTCTAACAAAAATAATGGTCAATGTTTGTGTTATACTGATGTTTTCATTGTTAGGTACTTTAACCAGACCACCAGGACAAAATATTCTACAATAAGTGATGTGTAAGAATCAATGTATTTATTGATCAACATGAACATGTTTATGTTATTCTGTCTGGGGATTGCATGGCTACCCGAGGATCAGTGTGTAAAAGCCAGTTAGAGAGACAGCAAAGTTGATTGAACATCTTTCACCTTGCTACTACTGCTTTCATTACACTGGTATTGCCAAAAAGAGATGAAAGACAAACTTAAATTAAGTGATGATGAAGTTTTAATGGTATAATTAACTCAAATATGATGCACTGAATCTGTTAAAAGAAATGACTGAAACTAAACATATTTATTTTGGTCATAAAGAAATATGCATTTGAATTCTCCGTCTGTAAACCAAGAACATAAAAATACAGTTATTACCTTTGTACTTAAGTTATAATTGCATAAATAATGAATTTGGAAAAGGTTCTACCCTGTAACTGATAATGCATATATAAAATAAAAGCCGGAACAAATGTACTCAAGTGATTAATAAGCTGGCTTGCATCAGTACAGGATTTTTTTGTTCTTTTACAATATATCAATATCCAAGCATTTAATTTATTAAAATTTATTTGATGTAATCAAGAAGCTTTGTGCACCCATCTCCTAACATTTGACTAATTTTGAAAAACATAAGTTTAGTAGCCAATGTGGTATTGTTGTTCAGATGGGTAGTATGATACAAAGGGGTTGTGGATTATTATCATGAATTACAGTACACTATTTCACAATCGGCAAACCCTTAACTAAATACAAAAAAAAGCTTCCTATTCTGATTGAAAGTTGTTTCTACTCACCTCTCTACTCATTGCAAGGCACTCGAAGCAGTAAAGACAACAAAAACAATACAGCATGGCAAGGGAAGCAGCTTATATTGATTGGACCAGTAGGGATTACCATGCAGGAGGGCTAGTTTCTTTGTGCCAGTTTTTCCTTGTTGAATAACTTATGCTACTAAAACTAATAGCATTAAGAGCAACAGGTAAGACTCACTGAAATATGCAATAAAAACAATACAGCATGGCAAGGGAAGCTGATAATATTGATTGGACCGGTAGGGACTACCATGCAGGAAGGCTAGTTTCTTTGTGCTAGTGTTTCCTTGTTGAATACCTAAGGCTACTAAATTAACTACTAGCATTAAAAACAATAATGGGTAAGACTCATTGAAATATGAATAATGATGAAATAATTCTGGTTGAAAACAACACAAGTATATAAATACATCTGTACAATACTTGTACTTTTAGTTCCTGAATTCATGTCAATTCAAAATGATGATTTGTCCTTGTGAACACAACCAAGTCATATATCAAGGACAGTCTGCAAAAGGTTCTATAAGGCATTGTTTTTTACTTCATATGAGTCCTGTATTTAGAATAATCTTAATCATAGAGCAAAATGCTTACTTAACGTTGCATTAGCATAGCCATTTTTAAGCAGTTTACTTATACTATGTTACTATTTTGCTTTTGTTTTTCTATAACTCCACAAAATACCAAAGTTTTCTGCGGTGAATTAAGCATTACTTACATCTGAACTAGGTGGTATTTCACTATAAGTATTGATTGCAATATCAAACTCCTCTTTTGAGAAGCTAGAGTATGAATTTGTTGTAACTCTGTACTTTCACTAGTTTACACTTACAGTAATGTCACGATCCAAAGTTTCTTTACCCACCTCATTGTAAGGAAGTCAAAGCCAGTGTTGAAGTTGGCTACCACACGAACGTAGTTCCTCTATCCCCCCTCAACCTTAACATGAAAATTAGAAACACACATATAAAATGACAAATCTCCCTCTTTTTCTTCATGTTTAAAGCATATACAGCAGTATATTTTACTAATTCTCCTGTTCTTTTATTCCCGTTACATTATTTTACTTTTGCGATTTCCTTATGATGCATCTTTTATTTTGTTGTGTTCATTCCTTTTCCAAGCTATAATACCATTGATTTCTTTTTCTTTCCCTGTCATTTTTTATTCTAATTTCTTTCCCTATTCCACCACCAACCTCAAAAATATGTCTAATTCATTTGTACTGAATAACATATTCTCATCATAACATTATCACTACCTATTATAAAAACATTTACTAACTGAAAAACACAACAAATATCATATGTGTAATCAATAAGTTTCATGAGGCTGATTGAATAATTAACACCAATTTGGAGTGAAAGAGAGGAAGATGGAAATTAAAGAAACTGGTTGGAAAGAATATCTGATAGAGGGGAGAAAAGTTACAAGAAGTAATCATAATAGGAGGAGTAGCAGGGGACACACTAGTAGTAGTAGTAGTAGTAGTAGTAATAGTAGTAGTAGTAGTAGTAGCAGAAGAAAGATAACTAGCATACGTTCGGGGGCTAGTTCTTCACCGCTGGCTTCGACTTCCTTACAATGAGAGCGAGTAAAGAAACTTTGGATCATAATAGTACATCAGTCTTTATACAGTTATGAATACTGTAGTGAATTTATTGTTGGAATGGATATCTCTGATGAAAGAGTCATTTGCAAATTATGAATGCTGGCCATAATAAAGTTAATGCTAACATTTCTGACATGTAAATGCTTCTCATTTTTTTTATCCTCCATTTTCTCGTTGAAAGCTAGATTTGAGTTTATAATGTAGTGATTATACTAGTATTTAATTATAAATTTCATATTACTAAAGACCAAGCTCTTCACGATAATTGTACTCCTTGGCTGGAGGATAATGTCCTACGGTAGTGACACGATGCAGTACTCGTAATCCCACTTGACTTCTAGGTAGTTGTGTCTCAGGTGCTGCCTCATGACCAACAGACAAGTTGTCAGAAATAATAAAGTCCCCAACTTTCCACTGCAATACAAAATTATAGTAATTAGACTAATTTTCCTGAGATTAAGAACAAATAACATCTCCCTTATTTAAATTTGTTTTACTCATAATTTGTTGTTTCATATCCAAATTGTTAAGAATCCAATACTATGTACTGTAGTGCAATAAATGTCCATTGCTGCATTCAATTTTGCACTATTTTAACACAGCAAGGGCTATGAAGTCTTCAATTCAAAGGCTCACAAATGAAAGCACTACAACCCAAAACCCAAGTTTTTAGATCACCTTACGTTTCTGGCAAATTAGACAGGAATTCAAAGTAAAGATAAGAGTTAAGCAGTAACCTGAGCAATAATCATTAACGAAATATAAATCAGCTGGAGTACCTAACAATCCTTGATTGGTCATCACAACCACTTCTGAAAGTTTTGATATTCTGGAGAGGTTACAAAATTCTCATGTAGTAAATAGTATTGTCAGTATTTTAAAGTGAATTACTGTTCTTAGTTTTTTTTATATTCTATTACAGAACTGTATACACGGTTCATTAAAATACAGTATCTTTAATCTAAGAAGGTGGAAACCCATACCATACTACCCACAGATAATGGGGAAGTAGTATCACAAATCATTACCAGAATAATTTTCTTATGCCATAAGTATGTCTTGCTCTTAAACCTATATATCTCCTTTATTAAAGTACCATTATTATTTTTGGTCATAATTTGAGTATTATTAGTAAGTGTTGTACAGTAATTCAGTGTGGATAATTGAAAACACTTGGGAAAATTTAAGAAAAATATCATGTTAGAATTTAGGGAGACTATTTCCAGTACAGTACCATAGTAAAGTAGGGTATAGCAGATCAGCTTATGTCTAGATTTATCTTGGGATGGGTAGGTCAGAATCTAGCATCATCATAACTCAAACACTTATCAGTATGATAAAATCAACTGACAGCATTTGAACCTCAAAGGATTTAGCACCAAGGGAGAGAGAGGGGAAGAGACTTGTTATGCATTAATTGCATAACCTAATTTTCTTTATACAGTATTAAATCAAATTTAACAAGATAATACCTTATGGAACTTTGTCAAGAAATGTAATATTAAAAATAATGCTTGCTTAAAACATTGCATTTCAAAAATCAAAAAGGCAAGATGAGTTTTAAAATCAAATTAATTTCCTTACTCAGTAGGAATATGAAAGGACACCTAAATACTGTACATGAATATTTTATAAATAAATACAAAATTTTATTAGTATTTAGGTTTTGTGAATACAAATCTATCCAGAAATATGAGAGGGTTCTCAGAAAAGAACAATAAAAGAATAGTAAATTATGAATCAAGGACAAAAGTAAAACAACAACTAATTTCTTATGCCGTACCTCATGACTATACTGACGAGCTTTATTATTTTTTACAAATTCACGATTAATTTCTTGTAGTATTTGATAAGTTTCATCTTCACTAGTTTCTCTTGCTTCAGGAGTGTTGTGATCCCAGATAAATGAATCTGTCATCCCCATATGAAAACAGAGAACCTGTATGTAAACAGAAAATATTTTAGAAGTTATTACCAAAAAATTCCAAATAATTATTTTACATACCATAAAAATTATCTCACAAACCATGACCTGCACCAAAAAATGAATTGAAACATCATACAGTACATCACAGTCACTAAAGTATATGCAGTGCTATGAGAAGTAGTAACTAGTTTATTGCAAGCTCTAAGGGTTCCTAATTGATGAAAGTATTCATGCCCTTTGAACTTTCGTAGAACTTGGTACATTACTTACTTTTTTCTTGGTTAGAGGATGAGAATATATCAAAGGATGAGTAGGTCCAGAGCGGCGGTCGCTCACCATGTACAAACGTTCCCACCTGATGCGCTGTTCTCTTGGTAACTCTTCAACAATATCATTGAGTGGAGCAAAGACAGTGGGGCCATAAGTTGGTACACTCACCTGGAAAGATAAGTAAAAGTGATCACTGTATTATAAATTTCATTATTGTTCCAAAAACAGTACAGTACATATTGGTTTACATAAATACTTATCAGATATATAAATATTAATATGGACACACAAGGTTCTCTCAAACTCGAGAGCATGCCTACCATCTGCAGATTTGCTGTTTTACTGGCAGAGACCACTATTTTGAGTGAAAGTTATGGCAACTAGTAAGATAGCATTATAGACTTGCCAAGAAATGTAAGGTTTTCTGCCATTTAAGAACAATAACCAACCTCTCATTTCCCCCAATCAACTCATCAATGATTCGCCTGCCACCAATATTCTAAACTGGTGCACTTATTCTCTTAAACTCAACGTGCATGATTATCAGCATGAATCCTACTACTGGGTGCATTCCAAAGTCTAAGAAACACAACTCATCAGATGCACCAAATACTGTATACCCCATTCTCTAAGTTCCCTTAAGGCAAATTTGTTAATTGTGGGAACACGGTACTGTACATCCTTATATTACAGTATGTAACAATTCTTCTGCCTATCTAGACTTCTCTTGTCCATGCTCAATTTTTGTTTTGATTTATTAAAAACATTTCCCCTAACTGCTAAATGTGGCATATACTTGAGAAAGTTGATCATCTTCCTCTATGAGCCCTGGTATATATAGTTGAGATAAATCATCTTTAAATCTGTATACACTGCTAAACTTAAAAAAATGGGAAAGCATATGTAAAAATTTAATGAAAAAAAAAAATCATATATGCCGAGCAAATATATACAAGTGCACTTCAACTATAAAATATGTTTCCAAAAATTTCTCAATTAAATTAAGTACGCTACAAGTCCTTCAGCTGTCTGTGATGTACAGTTAATTTACATGAATATACTTAATTAGATATTACCTCTTGTCTATTTTCTGTCCTTGGTTATACAGAAGATAAATATAAAATTTCCTTTAGATGCGAGAAATTAATCTTTTAATGCTGTTTTGAATTCATAAGACCTAATCTATCAATTCTGCTGAGGCCTCCAGCTAATCCTGTTAGCAAGCCTTTAGTTCCTTTCCAACTGAATGCTTATTCAAATGATTTGACAAGTCCTTTCATTACAACAAATATAGATGCAAACACAATTGTAAAATATTTGGAAGAGACTGCTAGCCTATCTTTGAATTGATGTGGAATTCAAGCACCAATTCCTAAAAACCAATTTGTTATAAATCTTTTGTAGCAATGCATAGTAAAAAAGATGAAATGTATTTTCTGATATGAGACAAACACCTGTTTTGAAAATAAGACGAGGACCTTGTTATTTTTCTATCAGTGATGAAAAGCTAGATCCTGACAAGGAAAAATACAGTTTTATATGGAGCTATTTATAGAATCTTGAAGTTACCTTAGTTGAATAAAACTTGGCCCATCATGAGGGTTCCTTTTAATTTCTGTTATTTAAAAAAACTTGGCCAAATCTCATTTCTGAGATACATAATGCATCAGCATCCTTTACAATTCCTTCATTTACCTGCCCTAAAGGTTACTAAGGTGAGGTTTTTTCTTTGTCCGCTTTGTACTTCCTAGTTGTAATTTGTTTAATACTTAGTATTTATGACAGGTCAATGAAAATGGACAACATAAAAAACATGAAATAAATTTCCTAACTTGCCCTTCAATTCATAATTATGCATTACTGTATTGTCTACAGCAGTAAACAATTCTGGGTAGACAGTGGACTACAAAACCTTCTAAGCTGGATATGTACAGTAACAAAGAATATAATTTCATTATGTTCTAGAGCTACTATCTAGTTTCTTCATGTGGTAAATTCAAGATTAAAAACAAAAAAACTGTTAATGCCTCTCTGTACTACAATGACCTTTTATATAGCCCCGATATTCAATATTGCTGCAATTAAGAAACAACAAATTATCACTTTTTTCACTAAATCCAATGAAAGCAGCATATAAGAAATTTGTCTAATGCATAAATCTGACACATTAACATATAAAGAACTCATGGACTATATGAGAACATGAACGCACAACTAAAATTATTCATGGTATAGTATATCTTTATCTTATTCAGTGAATTTGAATATTAAATTTATTTGAATACTATGGTGATATTTACTAGCATCAATAATTTAGCATAGATACTGATCACATCTCAATTACTCATAGTTAGAGAAAATAATTCTAGGTTTTACTAACATGCGCATGACATTGAAAATAGCAATTTTCAATATTAAACTTAGCCGGTGATTATATAAGCTGCAACTCTGTTGCTCGACAGAAAACTCTACGTAAAAAATCCGCCAGCGATCGCTATGCAGGTAGGGGGTGTACTTCAACAGCGCCATCTGTCGTGCAGGTACTCAGTACTCAATGTAAACACAGAACTCTATTTTCTCTCTGTCGGGCTACCGGCAAGACCTACTAATTCGCTGTTACTAACTGGATTTGTTTTCACAACTATTTGGTGCAGTACACTATTCTAGTTTTGAGCTTTCGCTATGCAGGTGTTTTATCTTCATCTCAAAACTTGAACTCGTTTTGGATAGATTTAATTATGGTGACAAAGAGAGTATGGACTCTCTTTCACTTTTAAATGGCCGACCCTTCCCTTAGACGGAAGTGTGTTTAGGTTTTTAGTAATTTTTCTTATCACGTTATAGATCTATATTTTTTATATCTCTCCACCTTTATTAGGCCTCTTCGATTAACTTTCCATTTATTATAAACATATAAAAATAAATTTTAATGTTTTGTTTATATGCGACCTTTCCTGATAGTAGGCGGTCCTAACTTGGAACCGAAGTTAATCAACGTTGAGCCCGTTATATCGTATTTAGCCTTTAAAGAATTTAAAACTTTTTAAATGTAATGTTTTATGAAAGAATTTCTTTGATAGTCTTCGTACTGTTTTCAAAGATGAACTAACGTTTAGTTTTTTAGGCTACGCAGTTGTTGACGTTCAGGACGTTCAACATGCGCTCTATCGTTACGATAGAGAGAGAGTGTATCACGGTTTCACTTTGCAGTAAGAGTAAATCGATTCTGACGTTTTGTTCATTCTTTCTTAGCTTAAATGTTTTAAATTCTAATTTAAAGGAACTTTTTATTTGGAAAACCTTTCAGTTTTTTCCTTTAGTCAAATAACATATTTTTTTGACGATATATAATTGGGCTCTTCTCTTAGGTGCGAAATCAAGAGAGAAAGAGAGAGAGAGATAGAGACGGAGGGAGAGAGAGGAGAGAAAACGTTCCGTTCAAGCGGGTAACGTTGTTCTCGTGTTACTCTCGTCCCTAGTCTCTGTATGGGGAGGAAGGTAAAACGTTTTTAGGTTTTTATTCTCGTCCCCAGGCTTTGTGCGGTGAGAGATTGAAAACGTAGTTTATATGAACTACTGTAGTGTTTAGTCTCTTTCCCAGCCACTGAATTTTTTATCTTAATATATGTTTTCTGTTTTTTGCTGGTATTAATGAGCTGCATTATACGACTGATTTCGCAATTACTACCTTTTAATGAAGGGTAGAATTGCGCGTTTCAGGTAGAAATCAGTAAAAGTTTCGATTTCAGTGAAATAAGTGCAAAACAGAAAATCGATAAAGTGATATGCGCAAAGTGTTACAGTGTTGCGTCCGAGGGTTCGTCTGTTCGTGCCTGTCGTTCACCTAGTCCGGGACCTCTTGCAAGCTCCCAAGCCCAGGGGAGAAGTAATGTCGAACGACTTATGGGTTCGAGAGGCCTTGATCAACGAACAGACGTTTCCCTCCGTGGTTTCGGGCGTATCTACCCAAGATCGCCCCACCCACACAAAGATGAGAGAGCCCATTTATTCCTCGTCTGCGGAAGAGGTTTCTCGTAAGAAACCATGGACCAAGGTCTCGCGGCTTATTAAGCGCAAGTCGGTCCCTTCCGCGCAAGTCCAACGGCCCAGTTGTAGCCACTGGGTCAGTTCGGACTCGCTGCAGTCTTCCGACGACTGCTCACCTCCTAAGAGAGGCAAAGCGGTACCGCATCAGGCAGTCACACCGTCTGTTGCAGCACCTGCTCCTGTAGACCCTAAGTGGTCTTTGCTGCAGACCATGCAGTCTCAGTTAACGTAATTGATGCAGGACTTTCGTGCGGAGAAGGTTGACACTGCACCAACCTCTAGCCTACAACCAACCACGGTTGTGCAGGACGCTGAGGCGACCTTCTGCCGCACTCCAGCTGAGAGAGTCCCGCCACCCATGCGTTCCAGTGTACCCTGCCAGCCGCATGTTGACGTTCAGCGACGCACGGAACCTTCCGTTGACGTTCGTGAGGTACAACAACAGTCTAAGTTGTTTTGTTTTGACGCGGTGCGTCAACCTCCACATTCTAGAATTGTTTTGACTGCTCAGTCTAGACAGTCAAAGCAGTCTCGAGTGGACGCTGTACGTCCTCACGCACCTGTTGTGGTTGACAGTTCAGTTGTTGACAGTTCACAGACTGTCAAGCAGTTACATGACGTTGCGTTCTGGTCCGCTACTAAGGCACCAGTGAGAGACTCAGCTTTTATCGGACAAGGTTCCTGTAGATGAGGAAGTTGCTGTTCTCCCTCCTACTGATATTCCCTTGAGGACTCTGTCAGATGGAGAGGAGCCTTAAGCTGCTTAGCCTCCTATGGACTTTAATTAAATCATGATGATTTTTTTAAGGATCTTCGTCCGGATCTTGTAACTGCTGCTCCTCGTTCGCCTAAACGTCAGAACTTACACTAGGCCTAGCTACTTCGAAGCCGTTGTTTTTAAGCTAGTGCTCTCTCGCTCTCCTAGAGAGCGTTACGTTGGCTAGGCGACTGGTTTTTTCACCAGGAGGAGTTTGGGGGATACAGCCTTTGATTTCCCTTCTTTTAAACTGGCTTATAGAGCGAGAGTCTGATATGACACGAGAGAAGTTCTCGGCTTGGGAGTTCATGCCTCTGCCCAGATAGACTTCTCAATTCTGGTAGACTCTCCCTGGCCCCTAGCCAGGAGACGCTCCAAGTTGTTTACAGGTCAACTTCTCAGCTTTTGTCAAGCCTTTGAAGTTTTGCTGTACTATTATGGCACACATAACAAGGCTTTCAGGGATGGTAAACGGTTCCGCCTCAGTCGCTAACCCCGTCTGTTGCCACACCTGCTCCCGTAGACCCTAAATGGGCTTTGCTGCAAGACATGCAGTCCAAGCTTGCGTCCTTGATAGAGGACTTAAATGCGGAGAAGAACCTTCTGGCCAACAACCTTCCAACCGGTCGGTTGTGCGCCCTGTTGACGCTGAGGTAACCTACTCGCGTCTGCCAGTTGAGGTGGTTCCTCCTTCTGGCCAACAACCTTCCAACCGGTCGGTTATGCGCCCTGTTGACGCTGAGGTAACCTACTCGCGTCTGCCAGTTGAGGTGGTTCCTCCACCGATGCGACCCAGTGTGGGTTGCCAGCCGCACGTTGACGTTAAGCGACGCTCGGAGGTGGTTGTTGACGTTCAGGACGTTCAACAACCAGCAGAGGTGACTTGTTGTGACGCAGTGCGTCAACCTCAGCAACCCGGTAGGGTGTTGACTGCACAACCCAGACGGTCTAGACAGTTTCGGGTTGACGCTGTACTTCCTCGCGCACCCATGGTTGTTGACAGTTCACAGACTGTGCAGCAGTTCCATGATATTGCGTCCGGCTCCGTCACGCATCCACCAGTGCGACGGGATTCAGCGAGTCAGACGTTGCCCACTCCGTTGCCGTTTCCTCATCAGTTCGGATGAGGAACCCTCTGATGAGGACGTTGCTGAACAAGACGATCAGCCCCCAGCCCTGCTATCCATCCAGAAGATGCTGAAGAAGGAACGCTGCTCAGTCAGGCTGTGGATGAGTCTGGTAAGGACGCTGTCATCCGTGGATCAATTTGTGTCACTAGGAAGACTACACCTCCGTCCTCTTCTATACCATCTAGCTTTTCACTGGAAAAGGACAAGACGCTAGAAGCGGTCTCGATCCCGGTTTCCGAAAAGATAAAGTCTTGTCTGACTTGGTGAAAGGACTATATCAACCTAGAGAGGGTCTTCCCCTGACTGTTCAGACTCCCAACCACGTTCTCTTCTCGGACGCATCGGACGTAGGCTGGGGTGCGACATTAGACGGTCGGGAATGCTTGGGATTATGGAACTCGAGTCAAAGGACAATGCATTTCAACTGCAAGGAGCTACTGGCAGTACGTCTGGCCTGGAAAAGCTTCAGGTCTCTCCTTCAAGGCAAAGTGGTGGAGGTGAACTCGGACAACACCACGGCTTTGGCGTACATCTCCAAGCAAGGAGGGACCTACTCTCTGACGTTGTACGAGATCGCAAGGGACCTCCTCACCTGGTCAAAAGGTCTAGACATATCACTAGTAACGAGGTTCATCCAAGGCAACTTGAATGTCATGGCAGATTGTCTCAGTCAGAAGGGACAAATAATTCCAACAGAATGGACCCTCCACAAGGATGTATGCAAGAGACTTTGGGCCACCTGAGGCCAGCCAACCATAGATCTCTTCGCAACCTCGATGACCAAGAGGCTCCCATTATTTTGCTCACCAATCCCGGACCCAGTTGCAGTTCATATAGATGCCTTTCTCCTAGATTGGTCACATCTAGATCTACAGTAGGGTCCCGAATTACACGTGTTCTAATTACGCGATTCCTCAATTACGCGATCGATAGTTTTTAAAAATTAATTTTCCTGTATTTGCGAGGAGCATTCTAAATCCGCGAGTCAAGCACCGCGAAGCGTAGGAAATCTATTGTTTTCTTAATTGTATTGGGGGGGGGGTGATGGTTCCCCGATGTCTGAGAAGGGGGGGGGGAGAATGTGAGAGAAAGATTTCTGTTCAAACATTTTAAGACTAGTTTTGGATGAAAAATGTTAAGGTTTGCCCATCTGTTGTGTGAACTTGTCGCTAGGCCTAGCCTAACTGTCCAACACCTATATGTACAATATTCCATATTTGTACTAATTAATTTTTATACTTACGTTGTGATTATGGTGAAAAATCCTTATTCATTAAACTTTAAATTAAAAACCATCAAAATAAAGACTATTTTATATCATGCTACTGCCAAACATGTCACCACAACCAAACCCATTACTTTGTTTAGTACGTTCCATCGCCGATCATAACGAACTCGCTAACCAATTTTAACATCTGTCTATAGGTTAACTTTTGCGGCAAAAGATATCTTACCAGGTACTATGTAATAATAATGTTATAATTAATGTTTTATTTATCCTTAGAAAATCAAAATATATGAAATATGAGCAATTTTGTTTCGTGTTGTTTTTTTTTTCCTAAAAAAACGCCTTCTTAAAAGGAAAACGTTTTTTTTTTTACGTTTCATCGTCGATCATAAACGCATTTACTCCTGAAAGTGATATTGAAGAGCTTTTACTAAAGATGTTATTATAAATAAAGATTATAAATAGGTGGTAAAATATCTATAATTAAAGTGTAGCAGCATCAAGAAATGTTGGGGTTCGCCCTTTACATAAGAATGTACTGTACATTGGATTAGACAGAACGTAGAAAAAATCAATTAGGGAAAAATCGGTATTCGATATCCTCTTCATCAGCATCGTCAATCGGGCTTTTTATTTTTTTTTATTCTCAGTCGCTAACTAGTTATCGCACTGCCAAGATCTGCACACATTCCGATAATTCACATTTGAAGGTTTTCTGGGAGAGGATGGATAGAGAAAATACCGAACTATATAAAATGTTTTTTTAACCTGTTAAGCGTCACCCACGTGATAAACCGTTCACCACGATCTACTCGGTACCGCCTTCAACTGTATATTCCGTTCATGACTTTAATTGCCTTTTACAAGCCGTCAGTCTCGTGATGTTACTTTACTCGTATAGTAAGTATAGGATCACCACTTGGCAACACTCTCAGCATATGGGGACTGTGAATAGAAACTTATATGATGTCTGGCAACTATTTTTCTGAAGGTAGCTTGATGTTACAAAACTCTGGTTTGAACTGGTTTCCTATCAGTGCGCTCGGGCTTTCATGCATAAGTGGTTATTTGTTGTTCCTTTTGTAATGAAAGGTCTAAAGAGGAAGGTTATTTCTTTAGATGAAATAAATGATATTCTTGTTGTGGAATTTGATAATGATAACCTGTTTGATAATGAGAGCACTAGTTCTGAATCCTCCAGTGATGAGTATATTGAAGAAACAAAGTTTTCTTTCGATGTCGAAAGCGAAAATGACTTCTCATTACCGAATGACTGGACAATGAAATTTCACAAAACTATAAAGGGAAAGGAAACGCCGAGAGAGAGAGAGAGAGAGAGAGAGAGAGAGAGCGAGAGAGAGAGAGAGAGAGAGAGAGAGAGAGAGAGAGAGAGAGAGAGAGAGAGAGAGAGAGAGAGAGAGAGAATAAAGTGGATAAATAATGTACAAATGTATGACGAACATATTTGAAAACTATACAGGAAACGATATGAAGAGAGAGAGAGAGAGAGAGAGAGAGACCTATCCCTTTCCTTTTGTTGCTTATCCAGGCGTAAGATTTACGATTGAAGATAAAAAGAACCCATTAGAATATTCAGTATTATGTAGCCATTTGAAATTAAATAATAGTAGTATTAATTGTTTTTTTTACTCAACCATTTAATTAATATCCCTACTTTTAACTATAATTACGAATTATAAGCATAAAGAAATTATATTAACTTTGAAAAATTATCATTAGTGAAATGACCGCTCAGGGCAAAAAAAGCGTGATTATCGTACAGCAGCCTATTGCACACTTGCGCCTAGTGGCCGTGTTTACGTGTGGGAGTGTCATCATGGATATACAGTACTATACTGTAATTTTTAACTATTGCTAGATACGTACTGTATCAAACCTTGAAAACCCTTTTTTGTTTTTTGTATCTATAGGAAATAATTCTACATCATTCGGAAAATACTGAAAACAGTAAGCTATGCATAGTACAGTAGTAAATACTACAGTCATAGAAAATTATCAAAACTTTAACAACTTTTTATTGTTTTATTTATCCATAAAAGAAATTTTGTACAGTATTTTATAAAAAAAAATCTATAAGAAGGATTTCTTACAGTATTGTTAAGATAAAAGCTACAGTATATATATATATATATATATATATATATATATATATATATATATATATATATATATATATATATATATATATATATATATATATATATATATATGTTTTATATATATATATATATACATACATACATACACACATACAGTGTATATACAGTATATATATAGCTAGAAAGCTAGAAATGGAGTGAAAAAAAAATTGACGGGTAGGTTGCTGTTTGCCGCCATAATGTGTTTCGAAATATACGAATTTCCAATTACACGAGGCCTTTCATCGACCAAATTCTCGCATAATTCGGGACCCTACTGTATATGCATTCCCTCCGTTCAAGATTGTCAACAAGGTACTGCAGAAGTTCGCCTCTCACGAAGGGACAAGGTTGACGCTAGTTGCTTCCCTCTGGCCCGCGAGAGTATGGTTCACCGAGGTACTTCGATGGCTAGTAGACGTTCCCAGAACACTTCCCCTAAGGGTGGACCTTCTACGTCAGCCACACGTAAAGAAGGTACACCAAGGCCTCCACGCTCTTCGTCTGACTGCCTTCAGACTATCGAAAGACTCTCGAGAGCTAGAGGCTTTTCGAAGGAGGCAGCCAGAGCGATTGCTAGAGCAAGGAGAACATCCACCCTTAGAGTCTACCAATCGAAGTGGGAAATCTTCCGAAACTGGTGCAAGTCAGTATCCGTTTCCTCGACCAGTACCTCTGTAACTCAAATAGCTGACTTCCTCTTATATCTGAGGAAAGAACGATCTCTTTCAGCTCCCACTATCAAGGGTTACAGAAGCATGTTGGCATCAGTCTTCCGTCACAGAGGCTTAGATTTTTCCAACAATAAAGATCTACAGGACCTCCTTAAGTCTTTTGAGACCACGAAGGAGCGTCGTTTGGTTACACCTGGTTGGAATTTAGACGTGGTACTAAGATTCCTTATGTCAGACAGGTTCGAACCGCTACAATCAGCCTCCCTGAAAGATCTCACTCTTAAGACTCTTTTCCTGGTATGCTTAGCCTCGGCTAAAAGAGTCAGTGAGATTCATGCCTTCAGCAAGAACATCGTATTTTCGTCGGAAAAAGCCACTTGTTCGCTGCAACTTGGTTTTCTAGCCAAATACGAGCTGCCTTCTCGGCCTTGGCCAATATCGTTCGATATTCCAAACTTATCGTATGGTTGGAAATGAACTAGAAAGAGTCTTATGCCCTGTAAGAGCTCTTAAGTTCTATTTAAAACGAACTAAACCTTTACGAGGCCCGTCTGAAGCTTTATGGTGTTCAGTTAAGAAACCATCTTTGCCTATGTCAAAGAATGCTTTATCCTATTTTATCAGACTGTTAATACGAGAAGCTCATTCCCATCTGAATGAGGAAGACCAAGCTTTGCTGAAGGTAAGGACACACGAAGTTAGAGCTGTCGCAACTTCCGTGGCCTTTAAACAAAATAGATCTCTGCAAAGTATATCGACGCAACCTATTGGAAAAGCAAGTCAGTGTTCGCGTCTTTTTTATCTTAAGAATGTCCAGTCTCTTTACGAGAACTGCTACACTCTGGGACCATTCGTAGCAACGAGTGCAGTAGTGGGTGAGGGGTCAACCACTACAATTCCCTAATTCCATAACCTTTTTAATCTTTCTCTTGAAATGTTTTATTATTGTTTTTGGGTTGTCCGGAAGGCTAAGAAGCCTTTCGCATCCTACTTGATTTGGCGGGTGGTCAAAGTCATTTCTTGAGAAGCGCCTAGATTAGAGGTTTTGATGAGGTCCTGTTGTATGGGTTGCAACCCTTGATACTTCAGCTCCTAGGGGTCGCTCAGCATCCTAAGAGGATCGCGAGGCTCCGTAAGGAAGACGTACTTAAAAAGGCAGAGTAATTGTTTAAGTCGTCTTCCTTACCAGGTACTTATTTATTTTATGTTTGTTATTTTGAATAACTGCTAAAATGAAATAAAAAATCCTTAGCTCATAATAATGTAAACAATTATTGCTGGTCTCTACCCACCCCCCTGGGTGTGATTCAGCTTATATAATCACCGGCTAAGTTTAATATTGAAAAATGTTGTTTTTATAATAAAATAAATTTTTGAATATACTTACCCGGTGATTATATATTAAAGGACCCTCCCTTCCTCCCCAATAGAGACCCAGTGGACCGAGGAGAAAATTGAGTTCTGTGTTTACATTGAGTACTGAGTACCTGCACGACAGATGGCGCTGTTGAAGTACACCCCCTACCTGCATAGCGATCGCTGGCGGATTTTTTACGTAGAGTTTTCTGTCGAGCAACAGAGTTGCAGCTTATATAATCACCGGGTAAGTATATTCAAAAATTTATTTTATTATAAAAATAACATTTTACAAAACAACACAACTACCATATGGTATAGGGCGTAGCCAAAAGGGGCTTCTTGAAAACTGCCATCTATATGCCATCCTGTACGGCCAACATCTGAAATGGGAAAAAAAAATATTTCTAAACTTTAAAAACATCAATATAGCCCCAAGATAAGAATATTTGGCTTAAGAAATTTCAGAGATAAGAACTTGTGTGTTCAATACTGTAGATATAAATTTTTAAAATTTCATTTAAACCTATTTTACTGTGCAGAAAAAGCTGTAGGAATTCTTGATACATACAATATGTAGGATAGCTCACTAGTATTAGGAAAACCAGCTCACTAAAAACAATGAAGATTACAGGGTTGAGGATTTTGAGCTGGATGCCTAAGTTTATTATGTTAGATTTGAGAACCCCCTGTTGGCATATGGGGACTTGATAGATAATTTTCCAAGCAACATATGTACAATGCATATAAAAAAAAACTAATCCTCTAACCTCTAATACCACTTATACTGTACTATAGAAGAACAAAATGTTAATCTTTTCTATATTTTCAACATATTACAGTTGTCTGAGTCATACATTAACCTCTTCAAGCTCAATAGTGCAATCATATAATTTACCTTACAATTCAAGTGCCAAGGTTGTAAGAAAATCCATTATAAACTGTTCACACCTCCATTTTTGGGGGCAATCACATTCCTTATGGGAAAAACCACATAAGTACCTGAAGACAATGGCTTTTTATAATACATCGGTAGAAGGGTGGCTTCAAAAATTTTAAATAGCTAATTTCCTTTCTGAGGATCAAATAATATTTCTCAAAATCCACTAGCTCATAGCAAGTAAATTTTGCTAACAAAGCATTTCAAAATTTTGTCTAAAAGAGATGTCACAGTCATTTACAAAAAAAGCAATACCTATACAGAGAGTATATACTGTATAGAAAAAACAATACTGTACATGTAGATGAAATGAATGATGTTCAGGATTACAAAACTTAAGTGAACAAAGCATTCCAAATGACAAGAATTAATAACTTTGCACATACTCTGGTTGACTGCACAATATGTTTTTCACTTATTTTGTGAAATTGTCTTCCTCGGCTCAAGGCCTTAATGGTGTTGATTCTCATTTGAAGTAAAACAATACTGTTTTACATACCCATGAAGGATTACTGTTGCATTCATGACTTGTACTGCCATTTTTGTGGATAAGTATTTTTTTGTTTACCTTCATTAATTCTTTTATTAATTATTTTCGTAGCTTACTTAGCAAGTCAATTCCCCTTCAAGATTAATACACATGTGACTGGGTTTGTTGTTTTATCATTTTCTGAAGAAAAAACATCTCTTGTAGATGTCACAATTTTTTTAAAGAAATTTCTACATTAATTTACTTTTTCTCAATTTTCCTTAGATTCTAGAAACATTGTAGACAAAATATGTCTGTATAGGGAGTAGAGCATACAGTATTAAAATTATTTTCTATCATGATGCACAATTTTGTACAGTATATTGATGTCCTAAAGTTCTTCTCAAATATTGATAGCTATGTACTCACATTAATTATACACAATCCTGTATATACAGTAAAATTGTACTTAGATATTAAACTGCAAAATAATAAATGTAATAATGAATAAAAAAAATTGATAACGAGATGAACATACTTGTGCATCCTTCAGTCCGATCATTTGACACACGAAAAACATCTGGATGAGGTGACCGGGGATGTTTGTAAAATGTAGACTCGGGTTCACCAAACCATTTACCAATTTCAACATGTCTCTGACCACTAACGACCCCTTGATCCTGCTCCAATAATAAGATGATAAAGAAAAAGAACAAAAGTTATATTATCATAAAGTAGAAGTACATGAATATCAATATATTTTCTTTACACATGAATATCAATATCTTTTCTTTACTCAACTTAAATATAAAACAGGACTTTGTAATTATGTAATTTCTATATGTCAAGAAATTAACAACCTCTTGATCCTGCTTAATATAAAAGATAACTCCATCACAATCAGAAAATGAATAGCTTCCATAAATGCATGTAACGTATTGTATAATATTTGTTAACTTTATCTTAAATAAGAACATGATTTAACACAATTCTTTTGATAAGAATCCCTTATTTCACTTCTGAATATCCTTTCCCTTTGCTATGCATGAGTTATGAAATTTTCATCCTCTCTCCTCTTAAAGGGAACAGATTAGGATATCAAGGCATTTTGCTTATGACACACAATTTTGGTGGAGGCCTGCCATATAATGAAAACAACACGACTGCAGTATTATACCAGCACTTCTCTTGATATATATCATACTCTTTTATTCTACACTTAAATAATACCAACTTATTTTGAATGTAATTTTAATATAGTTCAGGGTGCATATATTCAGAAGTAGCTTATATTGTTTACATTACTAGTTATTCCTTGTTATCAGCAGGATTTTGGATATTGCATGTACTGTACTCACAAAATATATATAAAAAAAAACACACAAAATAGAAACAATTCCATAGTAAGAAATAAAGGGTTATATATATGGATTTCATTAATATTTTGCTTCATCAGCTAAAAACAAAAACAACAGTCTTGCCTTGAAAATCAATATTCGATGTTTTGTCACATCCTCCTTGATTGCAGCAACAACTGTAATGATAAAGAAATTCAAGCAGCCTGAGTATCTGACAAAAAACAAAAACAAAAAAAAATCCTGGAAGGTTAACTATTTAGAAAGAGAACTGATATTCCATGGATAGCATATTAATTTATAAGATCTACCATGCATATAAGAGTCCTAGCTTATACCAACTGTGCTTGTTTTCTGAGTCAATAACATTAAATATAGTTATATTTTAATTTTAAATGGAGCAAATCACTGATGCAATATTAAAAAACGGATTTTGAGCGAAGCGAAAAATCTATTTTTGGGTGAGATAGCCATGGCGTCCTGATGGAAGGTTCCTTTTTGGTAGCTTCCTTGGGTATAAGACTACTAAGATATTCCCAGAGAATTTAACCACAGGTTATCACAGAATTCTAACTTCTGGAGCGAGTATCTCAAAGGTTTCCCTTTAAGACATCGTAATACAACAGGGGACGCGCATGTCTGAACGCGCCACATAGCTATCTTCACCCCGAACAGAGTTAATGCTTCGGTGTGTAAGGACTGAGAATAGCTGGGAGCCGTTCCACAGCTAATCTCACTCGTGGCTACTACTGATACTCGAGACGTAAACAAACGGACGCCATTGCTCTAATGACGTCACGCCCGTCTTCATCCTGAAGCCAGTTGCTGCCCATCACCATGATACAGTTGCATAGGGTGGGAACAAAACTGGACGAAGTAGTAGGGAGGGTCCATCAGGACGCCATGGCTATCTCACCCAAAAATAGATTTTTCGCTTCGCTCAAAATCCGTTTTTTGGGCTCAAGCCATGGCGTCCTGATGGAAGAGTACCAGAGAATCAATGTATCGTGGTAGATTTTCCCCCAGTATTAAGTGCCTAGGCATTGACAAAACAGCAAAGTAATCTTAGATAAAGAACCATAGGAACGAAGTATCCTGCCCCCCTTGGCAGGAAGTTCCCATGGGCTATGCCGACGTCAAAGTGGTATTGAAGGGCTATTCATCCTGAGAGAAGAACTTGAAGAACTTAGAGATGAAGCGGAATGTTTGGTATTTGTATAGGAACATTCTGAATTAGACCAGTGGTGGTTGGGCACTGTGTATAGAGTTCATCTCTTGGTTATCAGAAGTAAGTATTCGTGTAGGAACCTTACTGAGACAGGGTGAATATAATTTAGGATTAGACATCTTAAATTCTTCATAACCATAAGAAAGGAGGAATAAATAAAACTATGACAGTATGTATTTCATAGTAAGTAGGAGCTGAAAGAGACGCATAAGTAATAAAATAGAAATTTTATTTCACAATGCAGAAATTAAATAATTTACAGCAAAAGTAAAGTTCATTTACAGTAATAATAATGTACATAGAAATAAAGGCTTGCTCTTGAATCTGAAAAGGAATTTCAGGATTAGTAGGTACTCGTTCTCGAGGAACGCAAGTCTTTAAATAACACATCATGCTCAAGGCATGCGGCACTTGTGTGACACTATGACATTTCACCTGGGATAAGAACAGTTATAAAAGCACTAAGTGTTTTTAGACATCACTATGAATCGCTCGAGGGTCAACATAGGCACCCGAAGAGTTAGAGTCCCAAGTAACTCACTGTTCTACGCAGAGTTAGGTGCAGGTTTCATAACACTACCTGCGGCTACCACAAAATGTTTGACTTCGTGCACTTGTTTCGCATAATGTTTAAAGAAAACTCGCGAGGACTTCCAGCCCGTAAAGTTTTTAAGGCTTTCAAAGTCCATGCTCTGAAAGAAGTTCAGAGAAGATGCCACTTTTCTAGGATCATGACCAGCGGGTGTACTGTTCGGATCCGCTCTGCGAATGAAGTAGGTGATTTTCGCTCTTAATTGTTTCAGTGACAGGTCGCTGCCCGATGTTTCTCCTTTGAAGAGTTGGCCTCCACCAAAGTTCGAAGTTCTGCGAAGATAGACCTTGAGACTCTCTACTGGACATAGAGAGACATCCTCCTTCAGGGGGCATATTCTCCAAGGGCCCCATCTTTTGGTGGGTAATTCGTTTTTAGCGAGAAACGTCGGATCAGGGGAGAGGGTCACTTCTCCTGAATCGGTAAACAGGATGTGTCCTTCTTCTCTTGATAATGCCACTATTTCGCTGACTCGAGCTCCCGAAGCGAGAGCAAATAAAAATATAACTTTCTGAGTCAGATCCTTGAGGGGGCATGAATCATTGTCCAAGTTGGAGGCGAAATGGAGTACCTTGTCTAGTGACCAGGAGATCGGTTTCGGAGGGGGTGCTGGACGTAGGCGAGCACATGCTTTTGGTAATTTGTTGAAGATGTCGTTGGACAGATCAATTTGGAAAGCATATAGAATTGGTCTAGCCAAGGCCGATTTGCAGGTTGAAATCGTATTGGCTGCTAATCCTTGTCCATGAAGGTGAATGAAGAAGGACATACAGAAATCAATTGTGATTTCTTTAGGATTTTTTGCCTTGACAAAGGAGACCCATTTCCTCCAGGATGATTCATATTGCCGTCTCGTGGATTCGGTCTTGTATTCCTCTAGGAAGTCTAGACTTTTCTTCGAGATCCCAAACCTCTTCTTTGCGGCAAGGGAGAGAAAATCATGAGATGAAGGTCCTTGATTTTCGATGATGAAGCGAAGACAGTCGACTTCTGTACTTGTTGAGAGAGAACTGGGCCCGGGAGAGGGATCAGCTTGGGCTGCAGCTCCAGGACCAGGGGGTACCAGTTGCTCCGGGGCCACTTGGGAGCCACTAGGGCCGCTGTCCCTTTGAAGGTTCTCAGTTTGAAGAGGACTTTCAACAGAAGGTTGGTGGGAGGGAACAGGTAGATCTTGGACCACCTGTTCCAGTCCAGTGACATGGCGTCCACCGCTTCTGCTTTGGGGTCCTCGTACGGGGCTACGTACAGAGGAAGTTGATTGTTGTCGCTCGTTGCAAAGAGATCTATCTGAAGTTCTGGGACTTGGTGAGAGATGAAGGAGAACGATCTTGCGTCTAGAGACCATTCCGACTCTATCGGGTTTGTCCGAGATAGAGCATCCGCTGTCACATTGCGGAATCCTTGTAGGTGAACTGCAGACAGGTGCCACTTCTTCTTCTCCGCCAGACGGAAGATTGGGAGAAGCACCTGATTTATCTGGGGCGATCTTGAGCCTTGGCGATTGAGACAACGAACTACCACCGAGTTGTCTAGGGTTAGACGGATGTGGATCGAGGGCGGCGGGGATAACTTCTTCAGAGTTAGAAGGACCGCCATGGCCTCCAAGATGTTTATGTGGAACGTCTTGAATAGTGGAGACCAGGTACCTTGAACCTGTTTCTGGTGGGAGTGACCTCCCCAACCTTCCAGTGAGGCATCCGTGTGGATGTTGAGTGATGGAGGAGGGTGTTGGAGAGGAATGGACCTTTTCAGGGCCTTTTCTTCCGACCACGGCTTTAGGAGGCGTCGTAGTCTGTTTGGAAGCCGTCTCTTGAGGTCTCTTCGAGCGATGGATGCCGAGCGTCTCCAGACTCCCGCGGCATCCTTTAGCTGTGCACGAAGCACTGGGTTTGTCACTGAGGCGAATTGTAGAGAGCCTAGAACTCGTTCCTGCTGTCGTCTTGAAATGCGTTTGGATTTCAGTAGTCGCTTGACAGACCCTGCTATTTCCTTCCTTTTCTTCTGGGGGATGGAAAGGCGGTGTGACTGAAGATTCCAGTGGATTCCCAACCACTGAAACTTCTGAGCTGGAGAGAGGCGAGATTTTTTCTCGTTGATCTTGAATCCCAGGTGTTCTAGGTACTGGGTAACTTCGTTGCAAGACTTTGCACACTCTTCGGGCGATGGAGCCCAGACTAGCCAGTCGTCGAGGTAGGCCATCACCTGGACGTTTCTTAGGCGGAGCTGTTGTACTATGGCATCCGCCAGTTTTGTGAAGATCCGAGGGGCCACATTGAGGCCGAAGGGCATGGCCCGGAAGGCGTAGCTTTTCCTTTGGAGTCGAAATCCTAGGTAGGAGGAAGCGTGATGGTTCATTGGAATGTGCCAGTAGGCATCCGCCAGGTCTATAGAGACCGTGTAGGAACCTTGAGGCAGAAGGGTCCTTATTTGTTGAAGCGTCAGCATCTTGAATTTGTTGTTCTCTATGAACTTGTTGAGGGGGGATAAGTCCAGAATGACTCTGAGTTTGTCTGAGTCCGTCTTAGGAACACAAAACAGTCTCCCTTGGAACCTGGTGGACTTTACCTTCCTTATCACCTTCTTGTTCAAGAGGTCTAGAACATATTCTTCCAGAAGGGGGGTTGATTGCTGGAAGAACTGCTGGAAGATTGGGGGTGGTTGCGTCCAACTCCAGCCTAGACCGTTCTTGATGATGCTGTGTGCCCAGGGATCGAAGGTCCAACGATCCTGGAATTGGCGGAGTCTTCCTCCCACCGGAAGCGCTTCATTGCTTCTGGTGTCCCGAGGACTTGTTGCCTCGGCCGCTAGCTCCCTTTCCTCCTCTACCTCTGGAGGGACGGCGAGATGCGTCTCTGCTTGCACCCCTGAACGAGCCTCTACCTTTGGCATGAAAGGTAGTTGATGGTTGCTCAAAGGCAGGGGTGAAGACCGGTGACTGTGACAACACCGGTTGGGGGACCAATTGAAAGGTCTGTTGTGGTTGGGCAACCACTTGGGAGGTAGCGGGTCCCGGAAACTGACGTCTTTGCTGACGTTGCTGGGGTTTTGACTTCTGAGGTTTCCTCTTAGGCTGAGGTCCATCGTCCTGAGAGGGTTTCCTTTTCCTGGACATGCCCCACTTGTGGAGAAGGTTCCTATTCTCCGTGGCGGCTCTGTCAGTTATTTCCTTCACAAGGTCAGAAGGAAACAGGTGCTTTCCCCAGATGTTGGAGGAAATCAGCCTCCGGGGTTCGTGTTTCACGGTGGCACCGGCAAACACGAATTCACGACAGGCTCTTCGAGCCTTTATGAAGTGGTACAAGTCCTTCATTACTGTCAGTAAGTGGGATTTGGAGAGTACCATGTAGTGATCTGGTACAGTACTCTAGTGTCACAGGCCATAACTTCCAGTTGGACTTGATGAGAAAGAGATGCCGCAAGCCTCTCCTTCGTGTCTTGTTCCCGGCGAAGGAGGTGATCGTTGAGCTTAGGGAGGTCTTCATTAAACTGACGTCCGGCGACGTCAGGATCGAGCCTTCCCACGACGAAAGTATGCTGAACATCTTTCCAGTGTCGAGCGTCAGGGGGGGTCTGCACTCCTCCAGTGCAGGGCAGGGTTTCCCTTCTAACGCCGCTTTAAGGCATGCAGCTAAGGCCTTTTCCAAGAATGGAAGAACCGCAGTGTCAGGTGCAACGTACGTAGGGTGCTTCTTGCTCAAAGCCGGAAGCTTAGAGCAGGTAAAGCCTCTACTCTTAAATGCGGAGGCTAGCATAGCCTGGGCCTTTGTGAGATCGAACACTATCTCTTCTTTAGGTTCGGTCTCTTCCTTCGAGGCAGGTTCGGAACGAAGCCGGACGTAACAGTCCGGGTAGGCCTCAAAGCTTGGGAAGAACTCCACATCTTCCAAAGGGACCGTGCCGATCTTATCACTGACAAAGATCCTGCCGGTCGTAATAACCATATGCTCTGCATACCTCCACGGGTTGGCATGAGAGCAAGCGGGGAGATCCTTGACCGAAATCTTCTTCGGCTCTCTGGATCCAATCATCGACCTGATGGACTCCTGGTTCTCCTTCAGCCTGTCGTCCATGACGGCTCTAATCAGCCGGATCAGTTCTTGAGTAGAAGAAGAAGGATCCGGAGTCGAGGAGGTAGACGGAATGGACATTTCCGTCGGTGTAGGAGTAGGAGGGGGGATGGACGAGGGAGCAGCTCCTAGCTCCGACTCGGTGTACTCCACCTTGTCTTCGTCCTCTTCGGCTCCTTGAGCCATAAGCGTCTTCTCCGTGTCTTCCGAGACGTCTGAAATCTGTTCATCATCCTCGGAATCTAAACGACACTCGTGCATGGACTGAGCCATGACCACATCAGGTTCCACCGTAATTTGGACAGTGGGGATCACATCTTTGGGTACCACTGAGTCAGGGGAGGCCTTAGGGAACAATAGTGACCTCAGTTCTTCGGTGGCCAGGTACGGTCCGGTAGCATTTTTCTGAAAGCCACGCACCCACTTGCGCAGCTTTTCACGAGAAATGTCTCTAACCTCCGCTGAAGGAGGGTTATGGAAGGCCTCAACTAGGTGGGCCTGGCAGACCGTACAATCCAGTGGATTCCAAAACTTCAAATCCCCTTTCTTGTCTGCACAAGGGGCGTGAGTCCTGCAAGCCGTATGCCCGTAAAACTGCGGGCGTTTCACAGCGCAGAAGGCGAAATCACACTTCATCTGCTCCTCCTGTGGAAGAAAGAGAAAATGAGTATGGGGGAGTCATAAGAATGGCTCTTAAACTAAGTTAATATTAATCATTAATTTTAACTTAAAGAAGGTGTGATGCATAGAGAATGAAAACAGTAAAGGAGAACATGCTCCATGCATCTCGCCCGGCTGGTTACCATAAGCTTGGTCCCTGGATAATCCAAATGACCGAGGGCACTGGATATAGTTTCCTAGAATTCCAAGTATCTTGGAATTCCATGGAAAACCAAGGACAAGATTGGGATCGAATTCATTCGGTTCCCAGTTAAGGGCCAGAAGGCCTCATTTAAAAGGTAACTGCTTCTGGCAACCAGCCGTGCTAAGATGCACATAGCATGCTGGAATTAGAAGAATGCAAAGAGACAGCATGATCACTAATAGAGCAGTACTAGGTACTGATCTTAATAGCAGAAGCAGCTTATCTGTTTGCGATATAGGGCTATCATAGTCTTATGATAGCTACAGTAAGGGGGTGCAAGTATTCTTGACGCCTCCGGGGCATCCGGCAAGCCGCCGGCATGCCGGAGCTCGCTCCAGCATAGATTCTGGCATTAGGACAGACAATTTTCAAAAGTCAGTTAAATACCAGGATGGCGGCCGCCGGCACAACGGCGGCACGCCGGCAGGGAGCGGCGGCTCCGGCAGTCGGAGGATGCCAGGTTGGTGACTGGGATAAGGATGGTAAAGGCTGTATCGGGTTGCCGGCAGTATATGCCGGCACTCCGGCGATCGACCGGCAAGCGGACGACTAGATAGGAGTAGGAGAGCCGCCGGTAGTAGCCGGCGGCAGCCGGCAGTCCCTCGGTACACGGGGGGCTGGCGGCAAGGTTAGGGAGAGTCACCAAGTAGGAGGCAGGTATTGCCGACAGTAGAGGCGGCAAGAGACCGGCACCCGGATAGGGAGAGAGACAGGGGGGAGGGGGGAAGGGATGTAGGAAGTACCATCAGGGTTCCAGACATCCCTCCCCCTCCCTGAGGGGGTGTACCCATGATAGAGGCAGGCTCTAACATCCATGAGCAGGGGTCACTAGGGACCGGGAGCAAGGTAGCCCAAGGGAGGGCTAGGGAACACCCAAAGAGGGGGGGGGGAGACTCCCATATGCAGAACTATACTAGTAACTAACCTTATAGGACACTATGAAGGTATATGTACCAGAGCGGACTGCACAAGGAAGCTCGGGTAGCCCTACTCTTCCACCCTAAGGAGGAGTTGTAGGACAGGGGACAGATGAGTATAAACTAACCTAAGCATAGGCTAGGCTATACAAGAGATAGGTGGGGAGGGAGAAGAGAGAAGTCTTCCCAGGAAGGGTTTCTGTACCAGAGCGGCCACTAAGGAAAGGGAGGACACTCCCTAACCTAAGATCAGGCAGATCGGCTAAAACGGTGCAAGAGTACAGTTTCAGCATGGAACAGAGAAACCTTCCTAACCTAACCTAGAACAGGGCTAAGAGTCCTGAACTAGGAAAGGAAGAAGACATATCGCTATCGCAGGAAAGTCATAGACTATCCTAGCCATAGAGGTAGGCTAGCCTAACCTCACTCTCGGACGCAGCCCTAAAGGGGGTTCATTCCTTTAGGGAGGACAGAGAGGCGATATATACTCTATTAGACAATTAATCCCTTTACTCAGAAAAGGAATCAAGGCTAAATAGAGGGAATGCCAAGGCAGGGGATGAAGGAAGCATATAGGGGTCCTAATATTAGGTTAGGCTAGAAAGAGTCACTGACTAGCCTATCCCCTATATGGTCCCTGAAGGCGAAAACATTTGCATCACTGTCAAAAGTATTGTAAAATAATAATGCCACTATCTTCATAACTTAGTCTAGGATCACTAATAAATCATGCATGAACACTTGTATGTAGGCTCCTGGCCTGGGGGCTATAGTAGCCGACTGGTATGAGGTCAATCGATGACCGATAAAAAGCGTCTAAACACGATATAAAAGTTCCTAGCTATGAAGACTAAATAAACTAATGTATTCGATTAGTATATAATGCCGGAAACGTTGTTGTGGCTAACTAAATAAGACATGCATAACAACAACGACGCCATAAAATGGCGGGTCCGGTAGAGGCACAGCTCTGCCACAAAACAGCAATTATTTCGAAAAGTAATATTTACTTTACGGCCAGAGCTTAATTAAACAATACTGGAACCTTGTACTCAACTTTCCAGAAGAAGGCGAGGCTGAAGGTAACGACATAGCGAAGATGCAAAACGATAAAGTTAACACAGGGAAAATCCGTCTAAGTAGGGCAGCTACTAAACAAAGGATGAAGACGGGCGTGACGTCATTAGAGCAATGGCGTCCGTTTGTTTACGTCTCGAGTATCAGTAGTAGCCACGAGTGAGATTAGCTGTGGAACGGCTCCCAGCTATTCTCAGTCCTTACACACCGAAGCATTAACTCTGTTCGGGGTGAAGATAGCTATGTGGCGCGTTCAGACATGCGCGTCCCCTGTTGTATTACGATGTCTTAAAGGGAAACCTTTGAGATACTCGCTCCAGAAGTTAGAATTCTGTGATAACCTGTGGTTAAATTCTCTGGGAATATCTTAGTAGTCTTATACCCAAGGAAGCTACCAAAAAGGAACCTTCCATCAGGACGCCATGGCTTGAGCCCAAAAAAAGAATCTTTAATATCTAGAGCATTAGCCTATCAATGTCCATGTGTAAACCCAACATTTTCCATTTCTTTTACTTCATAAAATATCATATTAAATAGTATATACTGTACTGTACTTAAGGCTACGTGTGTAGCATTATATGGGTTTAAATATTTCAATTCCAGATTTTCATTTTACAATACAACCTCATTTGAAAGAATGGAAGATGAGTTTAGCCATGCCTTGTATATATGAGAAGTTCACACTCCAAGTAATGATTAGGTTAAGTAGAGTTGGTAAGAGAGAGATCATAACTCATGTGTATTAGTAACCAATCTTAGATTTGTAAAGATTCAGACCATTTTGGAATATCTGGGTCATAGTTCAAGGCAACGATTTTGATACATGTACTACATTTTGAGACAATCTGCTTCAAGTTAGGGATTCTAGATGTAATTATACAAAAAATACTCTTTTAAAGTTAGTGATACCTGTGCAGTACTGTAAAAACAGCTAAAGGTAAAACACTTAAATGTCTTTCAAATTATCAATAAGTATTGAAAAACAAGGTTAACGTGAGTTTCTAATAAAATAGCCACAAGAACGCAAATAAAATAAAATACAAGCTTAGTACAGTAGAACTATACAAGGTCAACTACTGTAAATATATAGTATTTCAATGTTGTTTGGTGCATGCATAATATTACCACAAGGAAGGTAATAAAAATGGTCTAAGATATGTATATCAATGTCAGTTTTACCATACATTGTTTTTTTTACCTGATTGAGATCATTTTTACAGCCTTAGACAATAATTTGGTGTCTCATGAACTAATGTGCTCCTCCAGGGATTTTGCAAGATTTTTATCCCCCTGGCCATGATAAAAAAAAAAACAATTTGGTTCAATATTATACTGTACCTTTACTATAATACTAAAAGTTGTCAGAAATAAATAGAAAATTGTAGTACAGTAAAGTAATAACTTTATTTCATTTATTCCCAAAAAACAAATCTTACCTTCTTTTGGCACATCTTTCTTTAAATCAATTCCACGCACTTCACAACCAAGTTGAACGGGAGTGAGCTGGTAAAAATCATGGGTGTTTTCCTTTGATGCCATGTAAGAGAATGGTCTGACAAAGATCCTATGGAAAGTCTTCAGCATCAACTTGTCCTTGATCAAGTACAGTTTAACCTGTAAATAAAGTACCACATAATTTCTTGCACTATAGTGAAAATGAGACAACAATACTGTATATTCTATCGTATGGATTCTAAAAATTAATAGGTTAATAACATTAACAGCTTACTTTGATCTCATAGCATGCTAACAAAAATTATTGCAGAGCATTTCATATGGTCTGGATAAACATCTTAGCAAGAATAGCTTTCACATTATTTTTCAAATATCACAGAGCATAATTTGGCTTTGTATCAATAATTCTTTATTTAATATTATTTGAGCTCTAATTTAGGCAGTTTGTCTACAATGGGGGCTTAAAAGTTATGCACTGTGTCAAGATACAGTATATAAAATCAGTAAAATAATAATACATTTAAATCATTAAGAGAATAAAGAAATGGAATTCAAAGGTTAATGAAGTAAAATACAAAATATTTTCTATTTTTACTGTGCAACAGGGTCCTCATATTTTTGTACTGCACAAATACAGTTGCATTTTTTTCAATTAACCTGTACAACAATTTTTCTCATTATATTTGTATTAATTTATTAATCTGGAATTTACCATGTTTAACTCGTGAAGGCCTTTTTTTCTTTCATCAGTTCTTTTACCTATCATTTCTCATTTGTACTTCTGTAGCTCATTAATACCTTTCTAAATTATGTTCTTGACAGAGAGCTTCCATACAATTTTAGCATTGATGTTTGTGGTTTTTTATATAATTTACCCCATAATCTATCAATAGGTTTACAAAGGTATAGTGTCTATAATGATACAGTAATCAAAGATTCAGTTGTTACTTATGTACAGTTACTTGTAGTACATTATACATTGTCATGGTTGTGCTTGAGTTTGTTGCAGACAGATTCTTGCAAGACTAATGTCTGTCAAAAGCAATCACAGGATGTGTTAGTTAAGATGAGGTTTATCCTACTTAGACTGCAATATTGCAACCTACTTTTGTTTATAAATGCTATGTTTGCCGTGATTATTTACCCCTAAACCATTCATCATAACCCTAGTGAAACTTGATCAAAATTCATAATTTTTGAGTGAGGGCATATTTACCCTAAAAGCCAACAATTTCTTGTAAAGACAATTATCAAAACTTCAAAATACATAAACTTACCTAAAAATTATTTCACCAGGGAAATATTGAAAAACCCTCTAAACGGGTTGCTATTACTGTATTTAAATCCTGTTTTCATGGTGACTGTGTTTACTATGGTGCTCAAGTTGTAAGGAAATTAAGAGAATATTTACGCATCTAACTTGACAAAGATTGCACTGTCCTTTCTTAACACAGGGGCTATCTATGCCTCTCCCTTGTAAGTGTACTGTACTTGCATTATTAGAAACTAATGAAATCATAGTCCGGTTTTATTGTAGTGTATTACAGGGCAATGTAACCTAGGAAAACAACTACTTTTTCTTATAGAAAAAATTACGCTCTTCGAAAATGACACTCGTTCCCGTCGCAAATGAACAATTAATGCAAGGCTAAACATATACCATACTTGCAACAATCACAATTTCACACAGTGTGTGGGAGGCTACCTGTCTCAGCTTTAATCAACGTATCCCAGGTAGTCCAATTAAAGTTCATTAGCCTTTCTTAGTACGAGGAAGAGGAAAGTCAAGAGGACACATCGTTGGATTGGCTGTAGTGGCTTGAGGTGAGGTTAGGTAGGATGTATTGGTTTGAAAATGCATTTATTACGAAAATGACACGGTGACACACTCGCAAGGGAGATTGCCTTATAGGACAACTCTAAAAGGGATGGGCTGGCAATTCAATCCCCATTAATTTACAAATAGAATCCAAACATGTCATTTGGAACCAAAACCAATCATAGTACCAATGCAAGTAGTTGTGTTGTTATTTTATTTCATAAATATTTATAACTCACCTTGCGTCTAAGGCTGCAAAAGCTTCAAGATGATTTCGTCATCGACAACAAGCTATAGATCTTAAATTCCTTATTCCTACCGATTGCTGAACGAAGTCAGGTCAGGTCAGGTTCTGGGGTGAGGCATAGCCTTTATAACGGCGCCTCCAACGCTTATCTTCTTGTACTGTTTTGTCTTTTCTTCCACATTGTTTAATACTTCATTTTTCTTTTCTATATTTGTTTCACTAAATAAAAATAATCCTACTATTTTCTTTGGGTCTTCGTCGTATGGTCAATGCCCGTAGTATCTCCTTGATAAATATTTGCAATTGCACTTATGATTTTGGTGTTAATTTTATATTCTTTTAAAACTTCTATTAATACCTCCCTTTTTACAGAGTCAAATGCTTTACTAAAGTCTATCGCGGTTACTATTAGGGGTTTCTTGTTACTATAGCTCTCTTCCACACAATACTGTAATATAAAAATATTGTCCTCTATCCTGCCTCCACCTGTAAATCCTGCTTGACATTCATTGTCTTCTTCATTCATTCTTATGTGGTTTTCTATTTCCTCTTTCACCATCATCATGAATATTTTATAAGAAATATTTAATAGAGCTATGGGTCTTAAGTCTTTTGCCATTGGCCTTCTTTTCTTTTCAATCATCTTTGTTCTTGACTTCTTCCACATATTTGGTTTTTCTTTTTCGTCCAACTCATTTTGATAACATTTCTGTAAGGTTTCAAGACATATTTTGCTTTTTCCTAGTGCCTTATATAGTTCGGGTTTTAGGCCATCTGGTCCTGCCGCTTTTTTTTTTTTTTTTTTTTTTTTACTGTGCTGTATCTCGAATTCTATTTTGTCTGCCTTCTATTTCGACGTCCAAAGAAACTCTGTATTCCTGCAACAATAACAAATCATATTAAGACCATGTCTGTGTTTTAATTAGCCCAAAATAATATAGTTTACAATTTAATTAAATTGTAGGAAATTATATGAATCCTGGGCAAGCCCAAGTTAATGTGATTCATTAAGAAATGATAGATCAAGATTACAATAATTTGGAAAAAAAAAAAGGCTTTGGCTGCTGGTCATGAATGTATCTGATAAGTGGATTATGACTAAATAATTACAAAAAGTAAAGCCTGAGTCTAGTTAATATAGATATGTACCAGACTTTAAACGACACAGTTAGAGATATTATAGATTTACACAATTAAAGCAAGGTTAAGGTAATAATTGTGCAATTCGTGACCATAGAAGGAAATATGGTGAGATTAAGTAAGGAACCTGATGAAGATGGAGAAATAATTAAGGCGATGACAGTTTGCATAAGAAACATTGCTTATTAAAATAACAGGGCCTTATCACTGACTAGACAAAAGCTTACGGACCATCAAGAGCAGAGGCCATGCCACTTTTTTTTCTTCTACTGTTAGGGTTACATTTTAAAAAAAAAATTGTTTTTCCTACATTAGTCCTAATATTATTGTAATGAATTTTCTGAAAGTATTGCCTAAAATATGTCTGGGAGCGTTGGAGAATGTAGAGGGACCTACAAAGACTCGGGGTCCTGTCATATATAGCATACAGAATTGGATAATTAAACCCTTAAGTAGTACTGGAGCTAAAGAATTCTGTCATACGACGGGAACTATTAGATTAAGTGCCGATTGTCTTCAGGAAACAGGAGGAAATGTATGTGGTTACAATACAGAGTTCCTTTATGATACCATTCAGTTAGAGAATACTAGAAGGAAAACGAATATTAATAGCAGAAAAAATTTGGCCACTAGGGCCAGGAAATATGTGGAAGGCTAAAAAATGCGCAAAGAATATAAGAAGTAAAAATGAAAAAAAAAAATCTCACTTAAAAAGAAACAAAAGAAGAAGGAAAAAGTAATGGTAATAATTAAACATCAAATAACAAATGGTTTAGCTTTATAAGTCAGACTAGGTTTTGAACGATAATTAAGTTATTTTATCATAGACTAGTATATGCATAAGAAAAAAAACCCTGAACAATGTAAATCTACGTTTGACCGAGCAGATTATACAAAATAGCTTACAAAACTGTTGAAAGAACATTTTATAGAAATATCAACATTGATTTTATAAAATTAATATGATTATACCGAAAAACAATGTTTATAGTTAAATTAAGATTGAACACGTTAAAAATAATTTATAGATATAGATTGAAACGAGTAAAACAAATTTTGAGAGGAAATAGGCCTACTATATAAAAAAAGATTTGCCGTCTATTATACAAAAATATGTGTAATTTTATGTAAGAGCCTTATCGAAAGATAAAAATGTATTAATTACTATATATTAATTAAGACTTCTCTAAAGGCATATGATACAATATAGAAGCAAACCACTTCGAATAAGAGAGCTGTTATATAGTGAATACCTGCAATTACTACTATTCTGCCAAAGTTGACCATTTTTTTCATTATTCTATTCCCTTCGCTGCGGTCATACTAGTCATACGTCAACTTCATCAGCTGCGATTTCATTAAAAGTAATGTATCTTCTTAAAAGTCTGGTAAATCACTTGATTCATTTATTTAAATTTCTTTAGAATGAATTTAAGTAGTTTTTACTATGTCGGGTATAGTGTGTAATATGTTGGGTCATTCATAAGCCAATCTGGTCACATATTTGGCCATTTCTTAACAATTGTGTTAAGACACCTCACAAACGAAAACATAATTCCTCCTTTTTTACATTCTCTTTGGCCAGTAATCTGACATCCTTAAATGCCTCCCATGTATGCTGTGATATTATGAAAAGGAGTCTTTGTATATTAGCGGCCAGTTCCTCACGCATTGATTAAAAATGGACTTAAATTTATGTTTCCCCCCTAACCTAACCTACAAGCCATTTCCTTGCCTACTTATCTATCGGGAAGTCTGAACAACCCCCCCCCCCTGCGCCCCCTTACACTACCGTATTCTAAGTTAGACATAATAATACATACAGGTGGCCGCTATCGTACATACACCCCTCTACAAAGATACATACATGCATATACCAAGGCATTTCCCCCAATTTTGGGGCGTAGCCAACATCAAACAAATGAAACAAAAAAGGGGACTTCTCTCTATGTTCCTCCCAGCCTGACAAAGAACTCAACCGAGTTCGGCTGGTACTGCTAGGGTTTCACAGCCCACCCTCCCCTGTTATCCACCACAGATGAAGCTTCATAACGCTAAATCCCCTACTGCTGCTACCTCCGCGATCAACCAAGGTCCCGGAGGAAGCAGCAGGGCCTACCGGAACTGCGTCACAATCGCTTGCCATTCATTCCTATTTCTAGCACGCTCTCTTGCCTCTTTCACATACGTCCTCCTATCACCCAGAGCTTCCTTCACTCCATCCATCCACCTAAACCTTGGCCTTCCTCTTGTACTTCTCCCATCAACTCTTGCATTCATCACCTTCTTTAGCAAACAGCCATTTTCCATTCTCTCGACATGAGATACTAGGAGTCTACAAAGATACTAGGATAAATATTTACTGTAGAGTAATATTCATATTGAAGAGGGTGAGAAATATTCGTGGTGTGACATCGCTATCTGTTTAGGATCCAAGAAGACAGGTTGGAACTTAATGATTTATTGTAGTATCTCCATATTAAGTATGCATATCTCTGCTGCTTCAAGCCTTACAGTTAGTTGATGGCGGGAGACAGACAACAACAACTCCCAGAAGGTTCAACACAGTGGAATCAGATCAACACAGTAGAATGAAAGAGTAGTGTTACTCAATACACACCTGCGTATTTATCCTGTAGATACTTTCAACTGTTCCAAAATGATTTGTTGAGAGAAGTCCGTATTTTGAAAATTATTGATATTTTAAATTTCCAGAAGCTATGACTGAAAACATTTTTAAAACGGAAAGAAACACACGAGCACCTCCTCTCCTAAGGTTCCCCACCTAGGTAAGGTGGGGGAACTCGCCTACCAGGGAGAGTTACACCACCCTGCGACATCCCCCTAGACCACTTTATCCTTAGCTTACCCTAACACTAAGTCTCAACCCTGTGTTTGCTTTCCCCGAAGCCAGGTTTTTCTTTGAGGCTTATCTCCTAGTTTAGAATCTGAAAAATATGTATTTCCGGCATTTAGCGACATGAGAACCGTTCAAAATACCTATGAAATGCCAGTAAGACTTGTCCTTCCTCCAAAATGGAAATGACCTCTTGTTTTGAATGCCGTTATTACAGACATATTTCTTAAATACGTATCAAAGAACTGTTTCAAATGTGTGACATAGTTAAGGGAGGAGCTAGTGTTAAAAAGGGTGTAGCTTGTATAGGAACTGTGGAGATAGGTGATTAGCCAAGAGAAAGTCACATGACAGTAAAAACTCGTAATTGGATATAACAAATGGCTAAAAGTACTAATAATACAGAAAATGGGAAGTAATAAATAAGAAATCAGTCTGGACAGTAGAACCACCTGTCAGAAGTTTTAGGAAATGTTCTTAGAGTCATCTTTTGTCATGGTGTCCAAAAACAAAGGATTAAAAAGGGAATTTTTACGAAAGTAGGTATCCAAGTTATTCTTAAATGCCGAATTAGGGTTTTGATTTTAAACTAGTGTTTTAGCAGGGCTATATTAAATTATGTTGGTAAAAACCAGTTTAGGTATACTGTACAGTACTGTATTGTGCTATAGTAAAGTAAATCCAATACTTCCGTATACTGGATTATATGCAAACTTTTTCAGTTTCATTCAAGCATTATAAAGCATGAATTGAAAGAATAATTTTAATTCATTAAAAGTAAAAGTATAAATCAATCCTAGTATAGTCACTGATTAGATATTGAAATTTAAAAAATCATGCTAGTAAATTGTAAATATTGCATTTTCAGTGTTGTGAAATAGCTTTTGTTTAGAATTGAAAAAAATTTGTATTTAAAGTTTATAAAAATCATTTGTTCTAGCACAAATGCAAACCTTCGTACTTTACATAGGATTACATAGGATAGAATATCAGTGTAGCTGGAGTACTAGGTACGGTTATTAAACTTTTATAATGAGTTGTAAACAGGTGGCCAGTATTTACCAGCTGTGATCGGGAAGCTCTCCCTCATGTTTGCTCACTGAGCACTCGCTTTGAATTCAGCCGTCAGTGAGAGCAGACATTCTTCCATGGACTGGAGTTTTGGCTTATTAAATTTTTTTTTTTCCCAAAGTGTTAGTGATTGTTTGTTGGGTATACCTGCGGATATGCGGACTTTCCCGGGCGGTGTCGGGACAACATTGCAGCACCTTCATGAGTGTAAAGGAGAAGAATCCCCACCCATTGTGCCCTGCCAGCAGAGGACACTCCTGCAGACAGGTCTCTCCATGTGACATGTCGGGAGTGGTCACTCTCCCAGTGGCTGGCGTATGACAGGAGGAGGAAGAAGAGGGCCAAAGGGGATTCTTACCCTTCCGGGTCATCCTTGAAGTCGAAGAAATCCTGACCTCTTCCTCTGATCCCTGGTGTGCTTCCCTTCGACCCTTCCCCATCGATTTCTTTTAGAAGCCGAATGAAGAAGAGTGGTGGGTCTTTAATTTTATGCTAATTCTCGAGTCTGGAAGACCTTCCCATTTCCCCTCAGAGAAACGGGAAGACTTCCCTCTCGGGAGGAGGCCTCATCTGGTTTACAGGTTAACAATGCCTTGCAAGTAATATGAACCTCCTTGGGACTGCAAGGCCCCCTTCCAAGGAGTTTTTGGTGATGGCACTGGCTTCAAAGGAAGCGCAGAAGTGTTTCTGCTCCGGCACTAGACACCTTTGGCTTGTCTCCATCAAGAACAGAGAAGAGAGTCTCTCCATCTGGGGCTTCTCCTTTTGAAGTCATCTGACATCACTCCAGTCTCTGTGTCACCTCTAGAGACTAGCAGAAGAGGCATGCTTAGAGTTAGCATGTCTCCTGCGCGTCCTCCCTCTCGGAAGCAGCACACGCTGCCTGTATATAAGAAGCCACACTTATCATATAAATACTTGTGTTGGCAAGCTACATGTCTATCAATTCGCATGCAGTCATAGATGCGCGAAAACACCTGAGCGCTCTAACCTTTTTGAGCATCCTAGCTCTCCTGAGCACGCACATGGTCTAACTGACCTGCCCCCACTGGATAACCCCTCCTCACCTGAGCCTGGTGCATACGCAGCCTGTGAGAGGTTAGGAACAGGTGATTTACCATGCATGCATCTCACCACTTTGTGCGCTATCCAGACACCTCTCACCACTTTGTGCGCTATCCAGACACCTCTCACCACTTTGTGCGCTATCCAGACACCTCTCACCACTTTGTGCGCTATCCAGACACCTCTCACCACTTTGCATGCAACCCAGATGTGCCTCAACACCTTGCACGGCACCCAGACACGCCTCAACACTTCATGCACTATCCATGCACTATCCAGACGTGCCTCAACACTTCATGCGCTATCCAGACATGCCTCATCTATTTGCATGTCACCTATGTGCTCTCCACAGGATTCAAGATGCTCCCTTGCAGCGCGCACTTCGAGGATGGAGCACAGTGCAGTAATCTCTTTGGAGAGAGAGAGTTTATGCATGTGATAGCGAGAGTATGCACTGTCAAGCCTACGCTCATGATCTAGACTTACATATCTACTTGATAGACCTCCTAGACTGACAGAGATGTGACTGTCGACATCAAGTCACGCCTTTGGGTAACCATCGTCCTCGAACCCATTGCGATACTAGATCACCAATGGTAGTGTCTTACGTTGACAACTACTGGTTGTCTCCCATTTACAATTACCGGTTGTCTCCCATTGAATTAATTTTGACTTCACTCTCTCTCCTCGGAATCGAAGAGTTCCCAGTAGGGAACGTCTCCAGTCTCCTTCAGAACGGAGCAGATTCCATTCAGATCCCAAGTTTCGTGACACCTCAGAGAATAGGAGGTTACCATCTAACCCCTTTCACTTTCCTCTGAGGGCTTACGCATTGGAGAAAGTAAGGATCTTTGGTTCATACCAAAGAACAAGGCTCCCCTTGTCCCAGAAAAGGATTCTCGAGGTTTCCAGGGAACTCAAGACTGAATCCAGACCTGATCCCCTCAAAGAAGAGAGGAGTGTGAGATGTATTTGTCTCTTGACCCCTCCCTATATCAGCCTGGTACGCTAGCCCTCACCGACGTGCCATTACTCCTGCGCGCACGCGCCATCACACGCCTACACGCGTGCAACCAACACGCACAATCCAGCGCTCTCCTGCGCGCCAGGTCTCTCCCGCACGCACACACCAGGACATGCGCGCCCGGCAATCGCCCTTACACACGCGCACCAACACTCGCCTGCGCGTGCCAACAGGCACAGGTGCAGGAACTACTCCCGGCCAGGTCACCGTCGCCTCATTCCCCTCCCTGCAAACACATTTCAGCGTGCCCTTCGGGAGAAGGGAAACAGGCACCAGCAGAGGTGTTCAGTATCCCTAAACTGCTTTCTTCTAAGGCGGACCCACCTATTACGGTGACTCCTTGTAGGGAACCTTCGGTCCCTTTCCATTCAGGGGATCTGTCTGACAGTGCTTCAGTCAGTCAGCAGCCTTGGTTCAGTGCCTTAGTCAGAGCCGTAACACAGGCATTCAATCCTGCCCTGTCCGGCGGCTTGTCAGAGCAGCCAATAGCTTTGGACCCGCGACACAGAACCATGGCTTCCTCTACCCCGTTAAAGAGGAAAAGAAGAGTTTCCGCCATGGTCACTTCCCCGAGGGTGAAGCTGACTCCGAGCAGACCATCAAGGCTAGTCCCTCCAGTATCTCCCCAGGGATACTCTTCCTTCCTGTCTGATGAGGAGGATACTCAACCCCCTCCTTCATCAAGGGAGTGGCGTGAGGAGAGGCCCTTCTCCATTCCACCGTTGGAGGAAACCTCCCTTCACACAGAGAGTTACCCTCAGTCAGAGATCAGGAGGGACACAACACACAGGCCTTCGATGTTGGAGTCTTACCTCCTTCCTCGAAAGGAGTCCAAAGACTCCAAGACTCTGCCAAAGTCCTCTGCCAGGACAACAAGAATGGAGACAGCCAGCCACTCGAGGAATGTTCACGACTCACCCCAAGAAGAGCTCTTGGGGATGGAAGATGGAGACTTCGCTGCAAGTCCAACATCAGGAGTAGAACAACAAGAGTCAGAACATGCATTCTGGCAGGTCCTGACTCTTATGAGGGTTCTCAACGGGTTTTCCGACCCAGAGATACTCCCTCGAGAGGGCAAGGACGCGGTCTTAGACCCCGTCTTCGGCACTCAGAAACCCTCAAAGACCAGTGCAGCCCTGCCCTGGTTTTAAGGGTTGAAGAGTACCAGGGATAAGATTGCCCAACAGCTTTCCGATTTTGCCTCCTCCAACTGTGCCGGCTCTATGAACAAGTTCCTCCCACCTCGTGTACAACAGAGGAGGTACTTTGAGATCCTGGAGGAGCCCAGTTCAGCTCTTCCACTTCACCACTCTCTGGAAGAGCTAACCAGGGATCCCTCTTGAGAAAGACTCCAGCCGGCAGGTCGCGTTCTCAGCGGCCGAAGTCCTTAACCAGGAAAAGGTCACTAGGTATGTGATGCAAGCTACTTCGTGGCTGGACACCTTGTTAGGGACCTTGGGAATCCTGGTACGATCCGAGGATTTCTCCAAGGAGCGTACCAGGAAGGCAATGGAGACCTTTCTCCTCTCAGGCACTCGCACGATGGGAAAGGCAAAAAGTCCTCCTGAGGAGGAAAGAATCCTAGAGGGAGCAGCCGAGGCTGCAAATGCTAGGATAGGCATTCCCCGTGCATCTCCACCAGTGGGAGGATGCCTACAAAGTTGCTCAGACAGGTGGAAGCAACTCGGGGCCGATTCCTGGACAAACTCCGTGATTCGTCTAGGATATCGCGTCCCGTTCATGACATCTCTCCCTCCCCTGACCAAGAATCCAAGTGTCAATAGATTCCCTTGCCATGGGATCGGCAAGGAGGCAGGCCCTTCGGGTAGAAGTTTAGACCCTGTTGAAGAAGAGTGAGGACACTCTCCAAGAGGTCCTCGATGGGTCCCCAGGCTTCTTCAGTCGACTCTTTCTTGTAAGAAAGGCGTCTGGAGGCTGGAGACCAGTCATCGACCTCTCAGCCCTGAACAAGTTTGTCAAACAAACTCCGTTCAGCATGGAGACGGCAGACACAGTCAGGCTGGCGGTAAGACCTCAGGACTTCATGTGTACACAGGACCTAAAGGACGTGTACTTCCAGATCCCAGTCCATCCGTCTTCAAGGAAGTACTTAAGATTCAGCCCAGCCTAGACAACAGAAAGTACCAGTTCAAGGTGCTGTGCTTCGGTCTTTCCACAACACCTCAAGTTTTCACCAGAGTGTTTGCCCTAGTGTCATCTTGAGCACACAGGATTGGCATCCGTCTCCTCCGTTATCTGGACGACTGGCTAATCCTAGCAGACTCGGTGTCAACCCTTCTTCAACACCGAGACAAACTTCTGAGACTTTGCCAAGATCTGGGGATCATGGTAAATCTCGAGAAGTCATCCCTGCTTCCTACACAGAGACTGGTACCTAAGCATGATTATAGACACCAATCTCCACAAAGCCTTCCCATCAGACGACAGGAAAACAAGGCTGAGAAAGGTCGCAAGACCTTTTCTCAGACGAGAAGAACTTCCACCCCAAATGTGGGTACGTCTCCTTGGTCACCTTTCATCACTGGCCCGTCTAGTTCCCAATGGTCGCCTCAGGGTGAGATCCCTCCAGTGGAGACTCAAGTCCCGGTGGAATCAGACTCGCGATTCCCCAAACATCCGGATCCCCATGGGATCAGCGAAACTGACGGACTTCGAGTGGTGGGTGGCAGACGAAAACCTACGGAAGGGAGTGGATCTTCTCGTCCTCCCCCCAGATTTGATGCTGTTCTCAGACGCTTCAAAAAAAGGGGGGGGGGGGGCGCACGTGCTGCACCGCATGACCTCAGGCCTCTGGTCAGAATCAGAAGAGTACCTCCACATAAATTTTTTAAAGATGAAGGCAGTCTTTCTGCCCCTTCAACAGTTCCAACAGTTCCTGGCGGGCCACTCAGTGGTGGTGATGAGCGACAACACCACAGTAGTGGCTTACATCAACAAGCAAGGAGGTACTTTTTCGCAGCAACTATCCCATCTAGCAGTAGAGATACTGAGATGGGCCGAGATCCACTCGATACCGCTATCGGCATGCTTCATTCCGGGCAAAAGGAATGTGCTCGCCGACAACCTGAGCAGAGCATCTCAGATAGTGAGTACCAAGTGGTCAATGGATCATCTAGTAGCCAACAAAGTCCTGACTTTGTGGGGTTCTCTGACAGTGGACCTCTTCACAACGGCCCTGAACTCCAGGCACCCTCTGTATTGTTCCCCAGTCCCAGACCCCAAGGCTCTCTGGCAAGATTCATTCCAACAACGGTGGGACAACATCAATGTTTACGCCTTTCCCCCGTTCTGTCTGATGAGGAGGGTACTCAACAAGACCAGAACATTGGTCAATCTTTCAATGACCCTCATAGCTCCGCTATGGCATCACGCAGAATGGTTTCCGGACCTTCTGCAACTCCTAACGGAGCCCTCAAGAGAACTCCCTCCATGGCACAATCTACTCAAACAACCACATGCCAACATATTCCACAAAGTCGTACTTCACGCCTGGAGACTATCCAGCATCTCCTCTCTCGGAGAGGATTTTCGCAACAAGTTGCGACTACGATGTCTGGATACCTGCGAAAGTCATCAGCAGCAGTCTACCAGGCAAAGTGGAAAATCTTCTGTATTTGGTGTCGTGGAAGGGGTATTGCTCCTCTCGATGCCACTATTTCAGCAATAGCGGAGTTCCTCGTGTATTTGGGTGAAGAAATGCGCCTGTCAGTCTCGGCAGTAAAAGACTATCGCTCAGCCTTAAGCCTCGCCTTTAGACTGAAAGGAATGGACATGTCTTCATCGCTAGAACTTTCCTTACTCATACGGATTTATGAACTTAGATGTCCTCAGTCAGAAGTGAGACCTCCCACATGGAACGTGGTTCGAGTTCTCAGGTCTCTTAAGAGACCTCCCAATGAACCATTACACCAGGCAACTGATTGCCACCTGACTTGGAAGATGGTGTTCCTGTGAGCTTTGGCTTTGGCCAAACGAGTCAGTGAACTTCATGGTTTCTCATACGACATCGCCCATTCAAGGGGATGGGGAGAGGTAATGTTCAGCTTCGTCCCTGAGTTTATTGCTAAGACTCAGAACCCGGGAGTAGCAGATCCACGATTCGACTCCTTCCGGATTTCTAGTCTCCGTTCTGTAACAGATGACCCAGACCATCTCTTACTATGCCCAGTGATGAGTTTGAGGCTGTATCTTAAGAGAACAGCCACAGCCCGTCCCCGTGTGCCTGCACTATTCGTCAGCACAGGAAGGACCAAGAAGAGGGTCACCAAGAACACCATCTCAGCATGGATTTGCAAGGTCATAGACCATGCATTGAATCCAGACCCTCCTCCTTCACGTCGCCCCAGAGCTCATGATGTCAGAGGCGTAGCTACGTCCCTGGCATTCAAGAGAAACTTCTCAGTGACGCTGGTTCTTAAAGCGGGGTGTGGAATTGTCAGACCACATTCACATCCCACTACCTGCGAGACGTGACCCACAGGAGACTCGATACGTTCTCTATCGGTCCTTTGGTGGCTGGACAACAGCTGGTTTAAGATCTCAAGCTCCTTACTGGACAAGTAGCAGAAGGTTGAGGGCATTGTTACCCGGTTTTAGTCTGCGTGAATGAAAAGGTTTGACTGGCTCTTATTCTTTTCTTCATCCTCCCTTCTCTTGGTGTAAGCAGCATCCTGGGTTCTTTCTCTGCACAGCTGACCTGAAACCACTGCAGGTAAACCATGCTCCCTTGTGTACCTAATATGAAGACTAATACTGTTGCGTTCCCATACCCTGGCGAGGTGGTATTGGGAAAGTCCTGGTTATATAGTTTTTCCTTTTAAAGACTCTGAATAACTTTACCTGGACGGTCACACTTCTATATACCTCAACACACAGCTCGCGTAGGCCGCGGACTTTGCGTAGCAAGGTTTTAGGGAGGTGCAGGGACTCCTCATTTTTGAGTACGTACTGACATACTCAGATAAGGAGCCCCCAGGTAAAGCCAAAAGCCAGATCGGCAGGGACGTTCACCCTACCTAATGGGTGAGTCACCCCCTATTAAATAGCGTGTTTTGTATTCCAGTTACGGAACAAATGACAAATTCGTAGATAATTTGTATTTTTCCTAACTATGCAAACCTTAACTATTTAAACAAACTTGCCCACCAGCCCTATCCCCCTTGAAGTCCTACCTCCAAGCAAGGTGAGCTCAATCACAGGTGTGAAAGGGGGGGGGGGGGTAGCAAGCTACCCTCCCCCACCCCCTCTAACTAGCGGTATGGATAGTTAACCCTCGCTAAATTTTAATGGCTCATCATTTCAGCTACACCAAAAGTAATACCCCTATTAAATAGCTAAGGTTTGTGTAGTTAGGAAAAATACAAATTATCTACAAATTTATCATATCAAGGTGTGGCAACTGAAACTCTGCAGTTGGTGGTGTCAGCTGATTAGTCTAGTTCATTTAGATACTTGGAAGGGATTTGGCATGTTAATCCCATAGCTAGCTCAGGATGTGGAGGATGATGTCAAGAGTTATTTATTTTATGAAGTATTTTCTATATATGATAAGGTATTGAGTGGTTCTGAATTGATAGCTTATGATTCAAAGGTAGAGAGGGACAAAAGATTTATTATGTCTTTTTACAACCCAAGATATTTAAGAGCTGTAGTAATAAGTTTTCTGCCCTGAAGGATAACTCATTTGGTTATCAGTTAGGAATATGACTTATCCAGATACAGATGAAGCATGCTTAAAATATTTCCATGTTTGGGTCATTTAAATTATTCTATAATCCTCTTTTGTTTGTATTATTGAAATGGAATTTTCAAGATTTTGTGTATTGAATTCTAGGTTTTAAACATTAGACTTAGCTGGTGGATATATATATAGCTAACGTCTCTGACGTACGGCAGAAAATTCAAAACTCGCGGGCAATTGTAGATTGGGGAGCTAGGTGTACTACTAGCGCCACCACTCGCCAGGAACCATTCTATAATTCCTCAGTTCTTCTCTGCCGCTGTGGCGTCAACATTGGAACTTTCATGCTCGCGCATAACCTCCTGTTTTCTACAGCTTTGGTGAAGTACTTGTTTTTTGGTTAATGGCATTCGCTTGGTTGGATTTTCTTACGACTTTTCTTGAAACTTTTTGATTTGACTATTTTTTACCCTTGCTTGTTTGATATCTCTCTGGGTATTCCAAAATGGCCGACCCTTCCCCTGTGTAAAGGAAATGTGTTAAAGGCTGTAAGACCCGCCTTCCTAAGGCCTCGATTAATCCCCACTCTATTTGTAACAAATGTAGAGGTAAAATATGTCAGTTAGGGGATCGATGTGATGAGTGTGTAATTTTATCTGATACCGAGTGGCTTGAATATGAGAAGTACACTAGTAAGTTAGAGAGAGATAGGGTTAGAAGAAGCTCTTCTCATTCTAGAGAATTTTCCTCTCCCCATGTACCTGTACCTATTCCTTCCCCTGTAGTGGTAGTCCATGAACCCCCTACTAGCACTAACGAGCCTTCACTGATGGACATAATGAAGGCGATTCATGCCCTTGGTGCCAAGGTCGAGTCGCTTGCTACGGACAGGAACCAGCTAATGTCCGACGTTAAATTGTTGAAAAGTGCCAGTGTTAGTGATAAAAGTGTGAAGAATGTGTTCAGTGTTGCGGAGGGTACGTCTGTTCGTACTTGTCGTTCACCCAGTCCGAGACCGCTTTCAAGCTCCCCAACCCCTGGGAGAAGGTATGTTAAACAACGAAAGGGAACGATAGGTTTTAACCAACGAACAGACGTCTCCTCACGAGTTGCAGTTGACGTTGCACGTAACGATCGCCCTTATCATGGGAGAGGTGAGGCTAAGTTCTCCTCATCCTCTGATGACGTTAACGTCAGTAGAAAGAACTGGCGTCAAGATTCCAGACCTCTAAAGAGGAAATTGATCTACAGTATTCAGATCAAAGTCAACGTCCTGGCTGCAGTCATTGGAGCAGTCCAGAACGTCTGCCTTCCTCGGATGAAGGTACACCTGCCAAACGTCCCCTTAAAACGTCTGGCATGGTTGCTCCGGAGACCCCTTTGCAAGGTCACGGTTCTGTGGTTTCGTCTGGACGTTCCAGATGTGACGTGAGTGCTGTTGCTCCCGTTGTCATCAATGACGTTGCGGAACGGACGTTACCGAAGTCACGCTCTGACACTCTTGTGACTAACCCTAATTTTAGCATGCTGCAGGACATGCAGACGAGACTTTCCTTTTTCATGCAGTCTTACCATCCAGCCCATGAACGGCAGGAACCCTCGCTTGCGGAGCGTCATGATTCTAATAAGCGCGACCCTTCTCACCATGCTTCCAAGTGTGAAGTTACACGTCACGCTGACGTTACCCCCAGTATTCAGCATGCTGCCAAACGTGACGCCGAGCGTCAGGTTCGACGAGATGTTGAATGTCAGTCGATGCAGCCCCGACGTGACGTCGATCTTCCTTCTCTTCCTGCTACCCATCGACAGGTTGATACAGGCTGTCAAGCTGTTCCACACAGTTCCCGATACTTTGTTGATTCTCCGCCTCGTAAGCACGTCGAACTTCTGGATGAAGTTTTTTCTGAGGAGGAAGCGGATGATCCCCTTTCCACAGCTGTACCTTTGGATACTTTGTCAGAGGAAGAGGAACCTAGATCCTCGCAACAATCTTTAGATTTTAAAAAGATTATGACTTTTTAAGGAAGTTTTTCCTTCACATTTTGTGCCTGTTGCTCCACGCTCTCCTCCTTCAGAGTTCACCTTGGGGACGTCTACACAAGCTCCCCTGTTTACTAAATTGGTGCTCTCTCGGTCGTCTAAGAGAGCTTTGCGTTTGGTGGGAGACTGGTTGCAGTCCAAAAGGAGTCTTGGCAAGTCAGCCTTTGCCTTTCCCCCAGCTAAGCTTGCTTCTCGTTCAAACGTCTGGTATGAGACCGGAGAAGTTCTTGGCTTGGGAGTACCTGCCTCTGCCCAGGGGGACTTCTCAAGCCTGGTAGACTCTCCTTGTCGTCTGGCCATGAGACATGCGAAGATTTTTTGGACCATTTCGGAACTCGACCATCTGCTCAAGGGCGTCTTCCGTGCCTTTGAAATGTTCATCTTTCTTGACTGGGCATTGGGAGCCTTGAGCAAGAAAGTGTCTGTTTTTAGTAATAATGAATCTGTGGTTCAGATTATGTCCTACATGGACAAAGCCGTAAGGGATGGATCTAATGAGCTTGCTGCTCTTTTTACGGCGAGTGTCCTTAAGAAGAGAGAGACGTTGTGCTCCTTCCTGGCTACGGGAGTTACTCCTTGCCAGAAGTCGGAGCTTCTGTTTGCACCGCTTTCTCGTTCGCTTTTTCCCCAAGAGCTTGTGAGGGAAATAGCTTCATCACTAGCCTTGAAGGACACCCATGACCTGATATCTAAAACGGCTCGCAAGGTGCTGCCTTCGTCGTTTTCAGGCAGCAGACCGAAGGTGGAAACCCCTGCATCGAGGTTCATTCCTCCCTTTCATGGTAGAACCTCCAACAGAGGCAACTCTCGCTCTGATGGAAGACGAGGTAAAAGGAGGGGAGCTAGATCAGGTCGTGGCAGAGTCTGACTGCCCTCAACTTCAGACAGCAGTAGGGGCCAGATTGAAGATCTTCTTGCAGGCTTGGGAGAGAAGAGGAGCAAATCAGTGGTCCATCATCTTGTTGAAGGAGGGGTACAAAATACCCTTTGTAAAGAAACCCCCTCTAATCCAAGAGCCGATATATCTCTCTCCCAGATACCGAGAGGATGCCAGAAGACAAGCTTTGCGCTCACAGGTTTCCCTTTTGTTAAAAAAGGGAGCTGTGGAAAAGGTGCTAAACCACCAGTCTCCAGGCTCTTACAACTGCCTCTTCCTAGTTCCAAAGAACTCAAGGGGTTGGAGACCAGTGCTGGATGTGAGCGCGCTCAATGCGTTCATTCTGAAATCGAAGTTCACAATGGAGACTTCCAAGTCTGTGCTAGCAGCAGTAAGGGAAGGCGACTGGATGGTCCCTCTAGACCTCCAAGACGCATACTTCCACATCCCGATTCATCCGACCTTCCAACACTATCTAAGGTTCATATACGGGAAGGAAGTTTTCCAATTTCGAGCTTTATGCTTCGGTCTCAGCACCGCCCCTCTTGTGTTTACGAAACTCATGCAGAACGTGTCGAGCTTCCTGCATTCGACAGGTATCAGAGCCTCCCTATACCTAGACGACTGGTTACTCAGGGCGTCGTCCTTCGATCGCTGTCTGAAGGATCTCAGATTGACTTTGGCCCTAACAAAGGAGTTGGGTCTCGTAGTCAACGAGGAAAAGTCTCAAACAATTCTCTATTTGGGGATGGAGATACGGAGTCTAGTTTTTCGGGCTTTTCCATCGCCCACGAGACTAGAACAAGCTCTCATAAAGATTCGTCTTTACCGAAGGAAGAGCATTTGTTCTGTAAGGAAGTGGATGAGTCTGCTGGGAACACTCTCGTCACTGGAGCAGTTTGTTTCCCTGTGGAGACTCAATCTTTGCCCTCTCTAGTTTCAACTCAACCAGCATTGGGACAAAGAGAAGGGCTTAGAAGCAGTGACCATTCCACTTCCAGAGACGGTCAAGAGTTGCCTGAAATGGTGGGACGACAATCTCAGACTTCAGGAAGGCCTGCCTCTAGCACACAAGAACCCAGACCATGTGTTGTGCTCAGACGCCTCGGACTCGGGGTGGGGAGCAACACTAGACAAACTAGAATGCTCGGGTCTATGGACCAAAGACTAGGAGAGTCTTCACATCAACCAGAAGGAGCTTCTGGCAGTTCTTTTGGCCCTTCAAAGTTTCGAAAGACTAATCCAAAACAAGGTATTGCAAGTAAACGCAGACAACACCACAGCATTAGCCTACATCTCCAAGCAAGGCGGGATCCACTCGCAGTCCCTTTACTTCTCTGCAAGGGAGCTTCTGGTTTGGACGAAGGAGAGAAACATCACCTTACTAACAAGGTTCATACAGGGAGAAAGGAACGTGATGGCTGACTGCCTCAGCAGAAGAGGCCAAGTCATTCCCACAGAATGGACTCTGCATCAGGAGGTTTGCGAGAAACTAGGGCGGATATGGGGACGTCCGTCCATAGACCTATTCGCAACCTCGAGAACGAAGAGGCTTCCAACATACTGCTCTCCAGTTCCAGATCGACGCATTCTTGCTGGACTGGTCTCACCTGGAAGTGTATGCGTTCCCCCCCTTCAAAATCCTTTACAAAGTCCTACAAAAGTTTGCCTCTCACGAAGGGACCAAGTTGACATTGGTTGCTCTCCTCTGGCCATCAAGAGAATGGTACACCGAGGTACATCAATGGATGGTGGACATACTAAGAAGCCTGCCAATGAGGTTAGATCTGCTCCAGCAACCGCACATGAAAAGGTTCCATCAAAACCTCCACGCTCTTCGTCTAACTGCCTTCAGACTATCGAGAGACTCGAGAGCTCGAGGCTTTTCGAAGGAGGCAGCTAGAGCGATTGCCTGAGCAAGGAGATCCTCTACCATCAGGATCTACCAGTCCAAATGGGAGGTATTTCGAGATTGGTGCAAAGTCACCTCAATTTCCTCGTCCGATACCTCTATAGCCCAAATAGCTGACTTCCTGCTACTCCTTAGGAGTGAACGTAACTTTTCCTCCTCTACCATTAAAGGTTACAGGAGCATGTTGGCTATGGTTTTCAGGCACAGGAACCCAGACCTCTCTAACAATAAAGACCTTCAAGACCTTCTCAAGTCTTTAGAGACTTCCAAGGAGCATCGGATAGTGACACCAGCTTGGAATCTGGATGTTGTCCTGAAATTTCTTATGTCAGAAATTTGAACCTTTACACTTAGCCTCTTTTAAAGATCTCACCTTAAAGACACTTTTTCTAGTGAGTCTAGCGACTGTGAAGAGAGTTAGTTAGGTTCATGCCTTCAGTAAGAACATCGGCTTCTGTACTGGCAAGGCAGTACGGTATGCTCCTTGCAACTTGGTTTCTTAGCCAAGAATGAGCTTCCTTCCCATCCATGGCCGAAATCTTTTGAGATTCCCAACCTGTCAGATGTGGTTGGTGACGAGATAGAGAAGGTTCTGTGCCCTGTGAGAGCTCTTAAATTTTACCTAGACAGAACCAAGAATTTACGAGGCGAGTCTGAAGCCTTATGGTGTTCGGTTAAGAAGCCCTCCTTACCGATGTCAAAGAACGCCTTATCGTATTTTGTCAAGTTCTTGATTAGAGAGGTTCACGCTCACTGCGGTGAGGCTGACCTTAGATTGCTGAAAGTAAGAACACATGAAGTCAGAGCTGTGGCAACTTCAGTGGCTTTCAAGCAAAATCGATCCCTATGAAGCATTATGGAGGAGTAAATCTGTGTTCACTTCACATTATTTAAAGAATGTCCAGACTCTTTATGAGGACTGCTACACTTTGGGACCATTCATAGCAGTGAGTGCAGTAGTGGGTGAAGGTTCTTCCACTACATTCCCCTAATCCTAATACCTTTTTTCTTCTCTTGAAACTATTGTGTTTTTGGTTGTATGTGGACACTGGGACAGTCTTCCGCAATATTTTTATTTTAGTGGGTGGTCAAACTTGTTTCTTGTGAGCGCCTAGATCAAGGGTATTGGTTGAGGTCCTGTCATAGGGGTGTTCACCCCAGATATGACAGCTCCTAGAGGTCTTTCAGCCCCCTGAGTGGATCACTGGGCTTCTTAAGGATAGCGGACTAATGAGGCAGAGAATCATAGAAGTCAGCTTCCTTATCAGGTACGAACCCTTAAGTTTGTTTTTATCAAAACTCTTGAGTTATATTCCTATGTTGTTTACTGCTGGTCTCTTACCCTCCACCAAGGGTGTCAATCAGCTATATATATATCCACCGGCTAAGTCTAATGTTTAAAAATGATACTTTCATTATAAAATGAATTTTTGAACATACTTACCCGGTGGATATATATAATTAATCTCCCTCCCTTCCGCCCCTCTAGAAACCTATGGGCAGAGAAGACCTGAGGACTTATGGAATGGTTTCAGTATCCTGGCGAGTGGTGGTGCTAGTAGTACACCTAGCTCCCCAATCTACGATTGCCCGCGAGTTTTTAATTTTCTGCCGTACATCAGAGACGTTAGCTATACAGTATATATATATCCACCGGGTAAGTATGTTCAAAAATTTATTATATAATGAAAATATAATTTTATCATATACAGTACTGTATTGTTTCAGGTCGTGTAATTTTGCCATAAGAATTATTGGAGAAGGATGAGTGTTAATCCTATTAGACACCATCTTATGAAAAATGCATCTAAAATAACAAGATCCAATTTCAGAAGAAACATTTATACCTCTGTCATTGATATGAAAGAAAAAGAGAAATGGACCCAGCATGAGGAAAAGTAAGTACTGTAACATCAATTTGTAGTTTGTTGAAGAAATAATCTGGTACAGTACTTACTGTTTCATTGTATGGAGTACAGCATTAAATACTTTTGTGGGTTAATTGGTAAGGCACAATATATTCTCAGCCCCCTCTTCGGATGGATACCAAAACTTCAGTGGAGACTAATACTGTATTGTATTTATTTGAAGATAGGAGCCAACAATCAGAGAAAGGCTGGCATTGGAAGTGATGATTTAAATCAGAAGTTTTTTTGCCATTGTTACTGATGGATTTGCATTTAATAGAAATTAGTTCTTGAAAACATTGACTTAGTTGATTCTGGTTATGAAATGGGTATGATTGGTCTTGACTTTAGTGCTGTTCTTGACGGGGTTGATTGTGAACCCCTTTTGTTCCTACATGAGTACAAACCTTCCTCTTTTGATATGAGAATTGATTCAAGCGCAGATGGAACTCGGCAGTTAAAAACTTATAAGAAGTTGATAGTCATAGCTGGTAGTGGTTGGCTGCAGGGAAGCCCTGTCCCTTCTGCTGGTCCACTGAACAGTCACTTTGATTCCTGCCGCCAACTAACACAGACGTGCTATTGGCGTCCACAAAACTTGGTTTCCTAAGACTTTTTCTTCATTTTCTTTTCAAGTGTGCACGAATATGTTTTGGTATGCTGAGGGTGAACATGCTGACCTTCCCAGGGGTGTCAGCAAAGTCTGGTACCATTTTGAGTAGGATAAAGTTGATCCACATTCGTTTTACCCTTCATGCAGGGATAACTTTTGCCGCTTGGAGTCCCCCTATAAGAAGTGTAGGGAATGGTCGCCCTCCCAGTGGCAGTGGTAGTGATATGGCAGGTGGCAGAAGAAGGAGAAGTGAGATTTCTCCCCCTCGGGCTCGTTTTCAAGATCAAGGATTTAACCCTTCCACCCTCGATATTCTGTCCTCTGGTCCTTTCCCCCGATGATCTCTTCGCGAGGCAAGTCGGAGAATGGTAGTGCCAAATTAACAACTAAGCAAATCTTGTGGTCGGGACACTCTTCTCTTTTCCCAAGCAAAACAGAAGGGCCTCTCCCTTGGTAGGAGCCATTTATTCCAGATGTTCCTATTGATATCTATATGCAATGCTTCTGGTCATCCCTGGTGTTGCAGGGAACCCCCCCTCCAGAGAGCGTCTTGCTTTCGCACTGGTTTCCCCATCGGGGTTAAGTCTGCGCTTCATTTTGGCCTTGAGCTGGCTTCCAAATTACTGGTTAGCCTTCCACTCTTGGAATATGCCGCTTCTTCCCAACTTCCCGAGCGTTGCCCAGAGAACTCATCGGAAAGAGGAATGAGTTCTCCCTCCTTAAAGAGACCTCGCCATTCATCCGTAGATTATGAGCTCACTTGGTCTTGCTTAACTGCTGAGCTGCATGTTTCCTCCCCTCCTACACACCTCACAAGCAACATGCTCCCAAGCACTCAGAACGGTTGAAACACTACTCGCCTGCCTCAGCTGAGCGCTCTGGCTCATGCATGCGTTCATCTTCTGTGGATAATCTTGCTTCCCCAGATGTTGCTTCGTTACTAGTGCACTAATGAGAGCTCACAATCCTTCGGGTTCTCCTCCACAGTCTACAATGTAGTGCTCTCACATGCACAATACTAGCCCAATCAATCATTGCTTTTGCAAACATAAGAGCTCGCCATCAACACACCCACATTGATGCACCTAAGATTACCGCGTACGTTGAGACACTGCAATGATTCGCGCATGCTGATTACTATGGCACGTTTCCCTCTAGGGGAAGGAGAGACTGTTGCCCCTGAGCATATGATCACAATTTCAAGTGACTATCAAGGGCACACAAGGGCTGTGATGATGGTTGTCTGTACGTTCAGCTCGCCATAACACTCTAGATGCGCTATTGCCACTGTTATTTCTGAGAGGTATAAGACGAGTTCCAAAGATGCATACAAGTGCATGAATTCCACGCGTCTTCAGCGCAACCCGTTGACTGTAATCGAGCGCAGTGAGTCTACTCCTGTGGGAAACTCGTAAGTAGAGTTTCTTGGCCAGATATGCCACCCGCTGCCAGATCTGTGATGGATGCAGGATTTTTGCTCTTCAAAACAGAACATTTTTCCCATTGACCTACATACAGGTTCCCGGGGTTAACAAGACCTAACAGAGAAGGCTAGGCTTGTTGATTCTAGAAGGATGATGACACTACTTCCACTCCAGGATTGTTTTTGCTACAGCCTATGTAGTTAGTTTTTGTTATATTAGGAATTTAGTACTACTAATTCCTTTTATGGGATATTAGAAATCCATTTAATTCTCTGTTCAGAATAACTATTTCAGGCCTAACCTACCCTATTTCAAACCCTAATCTAACTCCCTAAGTGGTAACTAGTGGTTTTAATGCACTTTTCAGTAAAGCCTAGTGATACACCGTATCTATCATATGGGTTCTTGCAAAGTCTCAAATTCTGTATATATTTTGCCCTTCAATAGACACAAACATTGATCTCCCACATTTCTACCTGATCTTTTAGACTACAGGTACTAGAATTTGTGAGGCTTAAAACTGAGGTGGTAGCCCATATCATTGTATCTCTCTTCTCGATAACATACAGTAAGTACAGTACCTCCAAACCTCTGCTTATCCCTTATGTGCCAAGAGGTTAGTCTAGATATTTTATTACCCCTCTCATAAAATAAGCTCTTTACTTCTTATCATTCTCACTGTTTGCCATGGTTCATTAGGTGTTAAAAAATTGGGATTTCTGCCAATAGCAGGATAACACTAATACTAATAGCTCCTTTCTGGGCACAGAGAGAATGGTTCATAGATCTATGGTGCAGGTTGTTGGAGTGTCCAAGAACGTTGCTGTACAAAGCCAATCTGCTCAAACAACCTAATGAAAGATTTCTCAGAAACAGAGTGATGCATCATAATGTGAATGTACATGGATAATAACTTATTTTACTATAAAATAAGTACAAGTAGAGTAAGAATGTGTGTTTTTATAGTTTCTGTGACTTCAAATATATCAATAATGTGTTCACTTAAGTTTCATAGTAACAAAATCCCAAAATAGACAGACTTTCTCAATGTCCAAGAAATTACTGTTATTTCGTATGGAGAAATTGTGTTTGGTTAACATAATTTCTGTTAACACAACCTCTCTAGGAACATAACCCTCGTGTTAACGGGGAGTTAACTGTATGTAGTTTTCCGTATGAATTTAGTGAATGAATTATTACAGTATACGGTACTGTACTGTACAGTATATGGCCTACAACAGCCAGAAGAGAAAATCATAAGACAGATCATCATCATCTCCTACTTCTATTGACGCAAAGGGCCTCGGTTAGATTTCACCAGTTGTCTCTATTTTGAGCTTATAAATCAATACTTCTCCATTCATCATCTCCTACTTCACACTTCATTATCCTCAGCCATATAGGTCAGGGTCTTCCAACTCTTCTAGTGCCTTGTGGAGCCCAGTAGAAAGTTTGGTGAACTAATCTCTCTTGGGTAGTGTGAAGAGCATACCCAAAGCATCTCCATCTACCCCTTACCATGATATCCACATATGGCACTTGGGTAATCTCTCTTATAGATTCATTTCTAATCATTTCCTGCCATTTAACTCCCAATAATCTTCTGAGGACTTTGTTCTCAAACCTACAAAATCTGTTGGATATTATTTCATTGTCATACCACGACTCATGTCCATGCAGTAATACCGATCTCACTAAATTGATATATAGCTTGATTTCTATATGTAATTTCAAGCAATTTGATTTCCAAATTTTACTTAACCTAGCTATTGTCTGATTTGCCTTTTTCAATCTTTTATTGAACTCCAATTTTAAAGATCTTCTATTAGAGATCATCGAATCTCTTTTTTTTTTAAATTTCTCAATTATTTTTGAATTTATTTGTTCCGTAACTGGAATACAAACGACGCTATTTATTAGGGGTTATACTTTCGGCGGAGCTGAAATGACGAGCCATTAAAATTTAGCGAGGGTTAAATACCCACACCACTAGTTAGCGGGGGTAGGGAGGGGAGCTTGATACCACTCCCGTTCACACACCTGTGATTTAGTCACTTTACTTTTGGCGGTTGTTTCCTCTCTCCCTCCTCGCCTATTCTGGACTACCATTAATTTTTGTTTTTTAACTTAATTTTATTCCGTAACTGAAATACAAACCACGCTATTTAATATGGGTAATTACTTTCGGCGTAGCTGAAATGACGAGCCATTAGATTTTTAACGAGGGTTTACTACCCCACCGCTAGTTAGTGGGGGGTAGGGAGGGGTAGCTTGCTAACCCCCCCCCCACACACACACCTGTGATTTAGCTCCCTTTGCTATCGGCTCGGGTGACGGTTGGATGTGTCCGCTTTCACCCTTTCTTTTGTTGATCCGCCATTATTAATCTTTCTTGCTTTTTCTTTTTCCAGAATGTTTGTGAAGTTGGCCTCTGCCATTATGCGTAAGCGTCCTGGTTGACCTGACCGCCCTTGTGGCACACTTATGTCGGCGGTCGACATGGATCCCCACACCTTGTGTCCTCATTGTAGGGGCCAACGGTGTGATAGTGTTAACATATGTGGTGAGTGTAGGGAGTGGTCTGCCTCCCAGTGGGAGAGGTTTTCTCAGCACCGGAAGAAGAAGTCCAAACGGGATATTTCTCCTTCAAAGGTTTCTTTGAAAAGAGAAAATTCCAAGGACTCTTCCTCCGTTGCCCAAACCTCCTCCGAAGCTCCCACTCGATCGGTTTCTCCCGAAAAGCCGGCGAGTGGTAGCGTAGACCGTAGTTCTGTTGACCGATCCCGGGGTGTGGGAGAGGCAGTTGCCTCCCATAGCGAGGCAGCTCCTCCTCCTCCCCCGGAGGAGGATATTTCTTTGACTGTTAATAATAATGATTTATTACAGCTTTGGGCTTCCTTGGGGCTACAGAGTTCGCCCTCCAAGGAAGCTCTGTTTGACATGATCAAGTTGGGAGCAGCTGTCAAACAATCGCCGACGGTAGCAGAGATCGATCCTCTGTCTATCGTCGACGTTGTTGTGACAGAGGCTTCTGATGTGTTATCTCAAACCTCTGCTCCTGATGTTGCTGTGGTAGCTGAAGGCTTAGTTTCCCCCTCCGAACATCCTTAGAGGGAGGAATTAAGTCCTACGGTCTCTCCTGCCGGTGATTCTCCCCCTCGGGGGAGTTCACTCATAGAGACTCCTCTTCGGAGGGCTGCTGATGGTCAGCTTGCTGACCCTACGGCCCCCAGAGGGCATATAAGGTGGAAAGCTCGCCTTCCCCTTCGCCGTAGAGGTCTTCCTTCACCTCACAAGGGTGTTAGGAGGCGCCTCTTCGGCTCGTCATCTTCGCAGTCCTCTGCAGAAGAACCTCTTCATCGTTCACCGATCCTGCCAGCTAGATTCCTTGGACCTCTCCGGAGATCGTTCGCGATCTCCTTCGGTGGAAGGTCGTCCTTACACAGGACACGTTGACCTTCCACCCTCCAGACCTGCTGACCTGCCGTCACTGTTCCCGGCTGCCGATGCGCTGTGGGGGCCATCACACCCTATTATTAAACAGGCAACGGTCCCTTCGGGGCATAAGGGACTTGAGCACAAGATTGTGTCTCAGCCCCTAAGTGCCAGGTACTCCCTGCGCGCCAACGACCTGCAGCAGAAATTCCTGTCTTAGTGCGCCAGCGCTCACCTGCGCGCGTGCGTGCACTTGCTGTTGATCCTGCTATTACGTGCCAGGGTTCCCCTGCGCGCCCACGAATACCTGCGCGCCCCGGCAATAGTTTCTGCAATAGCGCGCAAGCGCTCTCCAATGATTCCTGTTTTAGCGCAACAGCGCTCTCCTAGGCGATAGCGCTTTCCTGCACGTCAGCGCACAAAGGAGGTTCCAGAGATAGCACACAGGCGCTCACCGGACCTCCAGCGCTCTCCAATGCCTCAACACACGACTGCGCACACGCGCACAACTGCTGTCATAGTGCGCCAGCGCTCGCCTGCGCACCAGCGCACAGCCCTGGAGTCTCCTGAGTTAGCGCACAGGCGCTCACCAGGACTTCAGCGCTCTGCAAACCAACAGCGCACGTCTGCGCACCCGCATCCTGACGCGCGCCATGCGCCCCCACGATCTCCTGCGCGCTAGGCATGCCCACGATCTCCGGATCTGGCCGTAGTTCCAGTTGCTCCTGGTTGCCAGCGCTCACCTGTGCGCATCTCCATCGCGCGCCCACAAGGTTGCGCAAGCGCGCCCTCGCCCACTGCTTCAGCCAGATACACGCGCCGCGCGCCCGCGCGCCCGCGCGCCCAATGTTTTCGCCCTCACGGGCCCTTCGGCAAGATCTTGCGCGCCCACGCGCGCGCGAACAATCGCCTTCGTACGCACGAGCGCTCATCCAGCCTCGTGCGCGCCACCTGTCATCGCCTGTTCAGGCCGCCACGCGTCATCGCCTGTTCAGGCCGCCACGCGTCATCGCCTGTTCAGGCCGCCACGCGTCATCGCCTGTTCAGGCCGCCACGCGTCATCGCCTGTTCAGGCCGCCACGCGTCATCGCCTGTTCAGGCCGCCACACGTCATCGCCTGTTCAGGCCGCCACGCACCATCGCTCGCCCGCGCATACGCGCCCGCGTGAACATTCTCCCGCGCGCGACTCAGGGCACGGCCCATCGCGCGATCCCCAGAGCGATCATAGGCGCGATCCCACAATTGAGGTCGCAGGACATCGCTTGGCCAGGTCATCATCGTCTTGTTCCCCACCCCGCAAGCGCAGAAGAGAAGTCTTCTCAGGTAGGGGTTGAGAAGAGTCTTCCACCATCACTGCTGGAGTCCTGTATCCCTCCCAGGAGGGAGCCGAAGGACTCGAAGACTTTGCCGAAGTCTTCATCAAGGATTAGACAGGAGCCAGCCAAGCCCTTGGAGAACGTCCGCGAGTCCCCCCAGGAAGAGCCTCTGGGGACAGGAGACTTTGCTGCCAGCCCTTCAGGAGGAGAGGTACAGGAGTCAGAACATGCGTTCTGGCAAGTTCTGACCCTCATGAGGAGTCTTAATGGGTTCCCGGATCCAGAGATTCCTCCTCGTGAGGGCAAGGACACGGTCTTGGACTGAGTCTATGGTACTCAGAAGCCCTCGAGGGCCAGTGCGGCTTTGCCCTGGTCACCGGGGGTTAAGAGTGCCAGAGACAAGGTCAAAGGCCAGCTCTCTGAGCTAGCTTCCTCCAGCCGATCCAGCACCGGTTTCAAGCTCCTCCTGCCTCCTCGCGTCCATCAGAGGAGGTACTTTGAGATCTTGGAGGAGACTTGCTTAGCTCTTCCTTTGCACCATTCTCTGGAAGAACTTACTGGGAGACTCTCCAACCAGCAGGTCTCGTATTCGGCAACGGAGATCCTGAGCCAGGAGAAGGTAGTGAAGTGTGCCATGCAGGCTACTTCGTGGCTGGACCTCTGGCTAGGGTCTCTGGGCATCCTGGTGCGGTCTGAGGACCTGTCCAAAGAAAGCACCAGGAAGGCCTTGGAGACCTTTTTGCTCTCAGGCACATGTACCATCGAGTTTCTAGCACACCAAGTCTCGAGCTTGTGGGCTAACACTATCTTGAAACGACGGGACGCAGTGGCTGAGAGATTCCATCAAAAGGTCCCCAGTACTGACATTTGCAGGCTCAGACATTCTTCCATCCTCGGTATGAATTTGTTTGAGCTGAAGGACGTGGAGCAGGCTGCTGAGAGGTGGAGGAAGTCCAACCAGGATTCCCTTCTCCATAGAGCCCTAACATCGAGGCCCTATAAACCTCCAGCTACCCAGCAACCATGTCCTGTCAAGAGTACGAAGAAGGCAGCTGCAGCGAAGACAAAAGTATCTAAGCCCTTTCCTGTCAAGGACAAGAAGGGCAAAAAGTCCTCTAGGGGAGGAAAGAATCCTAGAGGGAGCGGCCGTGGCCGCAAATGCTAGGATTGGCAGTCCCCCTACATATCCACCAGTGGGGGGATGCCTACAAAGTTGCGCGACAAGGTGGCAGAAACTCGGGGCCGATCCCTGGACAATCTCAGTAATCAGTCAGGGATATTGCGTCCCGTTCACAACATCTTTACCTCCCCTGACAGCGGATCCAGTGTCGCTGAGCTCCTTTGCCATGGGATCGGCAAGGGGGCAAGCCCTTCGGGCAGAAGTCGAGACCATGTTGAAGAAGGACGCTCTTCAAGAGGTTGTCAACGGGTCCCCAGGCTTCTTCAGTCGACTCTTTCTTGTAAAGAAGGCGTCTGGAGGCTGGAGACCAGTCATCGACCTCTCAGCCCTGAACAGGTTTGTTAAGCAGACCCCGTTCAGCATGGAGACGTCAGACACTGTCAGACTTGCAGTGAGACCACAAGACTTCATGTACACACTGGACCTGAAGGACGCGTACTTCCAGATCCCAGTCCATCCGTCTTCAAGGAAGTACTTAAGATTTTGCCTAGACAACAAGATCTACCAGTTCAAGGTGCTGTGTTTCGGTCTCTCCACAGCACCCAGAGTGTTCACCCTAATATCTTCATGGGCTCACAGGATCGGTATTCGTCTCCTCCGTTACCTGGACGACTGGCTGATCCTAGCAGACTCGGAGACAGCCCTTCTTCGTCACCGAGACAAACTTCTGGGACTTTGCCAAGATCTAGGGATCATGGTAAATCTCGAGAAGTCCTCTCTGCTGCCCACTCAGAAACTGGTATACCTAAGCATGATCATAGACACCAATCTCCACAAAGCCTTCCCATCAGACGACAGGATAGCAAGGCTGAGGAAGGTCACAAGGCCTTTCCTCAGACGAGAAGAACTTCCAGCCCAATCGTGGTTATGTCTCCTCGGTCACCTCTCATCCCTGGCCCGTCTAGTTTCCAATGATCGCCTCAGAATGAGATCTCTCTAGTGGCGACTCAAGTCCTGGTGGAATCAAGGTCACGATTCCCCGGACACTATGATCCCCATGGATTCTGCAGAACAGACGGACCTTCAGTGGTGGGTGGCAGACGAGAACCTACGAAAGGGAGTGGATCTTCTCGTCCTCCCCCCGGATTTGATGTTGTTTTCGGACGCCTCAAAGAAAGGGTGGGGGTCTCACGTTCTGAATCACAGGACCTCAGGCCTGTGGTCAGAATCAGAAAAGTATCTCCACATAAACCTGCTAGAGATGAAAGCCGTATTCCTGGCTCTTCAACAGTTCCAACAGTACCTGGCGGGCCACTCTGTGGTGGTGATGAGCGACAACACCACAGTAATGGCTTATATCAACAAGCAGGGAGGTACCTTTTCAGAACAGCTATCCCATCTAGCAGTAGAGATACTGAGATGAACCGAAGTCCACTCGATCGCACTTTCGGCTCGCTTCATTCCAGGCAAGAGGAATGTGATCGCTGACAGTCTGAGCAGAGCGACGCAGATCACTATCTGCGTCGCTCTGCCGAGTGATATTTAGATCGTCAAGTAGCCAACAAAGTCCTGACTTTGTGGGGTTCCCCGACTGTGGATCTGTTCGCTACAGCACTGAACTTCAAACTTCCGCTGTACTGCTCCCCAGTCCCGGATCCCAAGGCGCTCTGGCAAGATGCCTTCCAACAACGGTGGGACAACATCGATGTCTATGCCTTTCCCCCGTTCTGTCTGATGAGGAGGGTCCTCAATAAGACCAGAATATCGGTCAATCTCTCGATGACCCTAATAGCTCCACTATGGCATCACGCAGAATGGTTTCCGGACCTTCTGCAACTCCTAACGGAGCTTCTGAGGGAACTCCCTCCGCGACACAAGCTACTCAAACAACCACACGCCAACATATTTCACAAAGCCGTAGCTTCGCTGTGGCTTCACGCCTGGAGACTATCCAGCATCTCCTCACTGAGAGAGGATTTTCGCAGCAAGTTGCGAACAGGATGACTGGACACCTGCGTAGGTCATCCGCAGGGGTCTACCAGGCGAAGTGGCGAGTCTTCTGTGGTTGGTGTCGTGGAAGGGGTATCCCTCCACTCGATGCCACTATTCCAGCAATAGCGGAGTTCTTCGTGTATTTGCGGGAGGAAATGCGCCTTTCAGTCTCGGCAGTGAAAGGCTATCGCTCAGCCTTAAGTCTAGCCTTCAGGCTCAAAGGAGTGGACATTTCTTCCTCGCTGGAACTTTCCCTACTCATACGGAGTTATGAACTTACCTGCCCTCAGTTGGAAGTGAGACCTCCTCCATGGAATGTCGTTCGAGTTCTCAGGTCTCTTAAGAGACCTCCCTTCGAACCATTACGCCAGGCTTCAGATCGCCTCCTTACTTGGAAGATGGTATTCCTGCTAGCTTTGGCCTCGGCCAAGCGAGTCAGCGAACTTCATGGTCTCTCATACGACGTCGCCCATTCAAGGGGATGGGGGGAGGTAACGTTCAGGTTCGTCCCTGAGTTTGTTGCCAAGACTCAGAATCCAGGAGTGCCGGACCCTCGGTTCGACTCTTTCCAGATTTCGAGTTTTCGTTCTGTAACAGATGACCCAGACCATCTCCTACTGTGCCCAGTAAGGAATCTGAGGATTTATCTTAAGAGAATGACTGCAGTTCATCCCTAGGTGCAAGCTTTGTTTGTGAGCACTGGGAAGACGAAGAGGAGGGTCACCAAGAATACCATCTCGGCCTGGATTCGCAAGGTAGTACAGTACACCTATCCTTGAATCCTGACCCTCCTCCATCACCTCGCCCCAGAGCACATGATGTCAGGGGCGTAGCTACATCCCTGGCCTTCAAGAAGAACTATTCAGTGACGCAGGTCCTGCAAGCTGGGGTGTGGAAGCGTCAGACGACCTTCACAGCCCATTACCTGCAAGATGTGACACACAGGAGACTCGATACGTTGTCTATCGGCCCTGTGGTGGCTGCACAACAGCTGGTCTAAACCTCAGGCTTCTTAATGGGACAAGTAGCAGAAGATTGAGGGCATTGTTACCCGGTCTTAGTCTGCATGAATGAAAAGTTTTGTCTGGCCCTTATTATTTTCTTCATCCTCCCCCTCTTGGGGAAAGCAGAATCCTGGGTTCTCTGCACAGCTGACCTCAAACCACTGCAGGTAAACCATGCTTCCTTGTGTTCCTAGTATTAAGTTAATACTGTCACGTCCCCATACCCTGACGAGGTGGTATTGGGAGAGTCCTAGCCTTGAGTTCCATCTAAAGAACTCCAGGTCAACTTCCTAGGAAGTGTCACACTGCATACCTTCACACACAGCTTATGTAGGCCGCAGCACTCGCACAGCAAGATGCTAGCGAGGTGCAGGGACTTATTATTACTGAGTACTTACACACTCAAATATTGAGTCCCCGGGCAAAAGTCAAAGTCAGTAATGGCCGGGACTTACCACCCTTCCTAAGGGGTGAGTCACCCATATTAAATAGCGTGGTTTGTATTTCAGTTACGGAACAAATGACAAATTTGTAGATAATTTGTATTTTTCCTAACTATACAAACCTTAGCTATTTAATCAAACTTGCCCGCCAGCCCTGTCCCCCATGAAAGTCCTACCTCTAAGCAAAGTGAGCTAAATCACAGGTATGTGTGAGGGGGGGGTAGCAAACTACCCCTCCTTACCCCCCGCTAACTAGCGGTGGGGTAGTAAACCCTCTTTAAAAATCTAATGGCTCGTCATTTCAGCTACGCCGAAAGTAATTACCCATATTAAATAGCTAAGTTTTGTATAGTTAGGAAAAATACAAATTATCTACGAATTCGTCATTTTCTTATACATGTATATATATATATGAAAACATTCTTAATGTTTATGTATATATATGTGTATAGAAACGTGATAAGTTTCCTTTTCAGTGTTTTGCTGTGTGTGTGATACATATACGACGACACTTGCGTACATTAGCAAGGCCAGCACAGTTTCACTTCGTGGGGAACGACCTCTCCCTCTGTGGTCCATCGGTCTTCCTGTCGGCATATAACTGTTAACTCGGCCGCCGCAGGGGAATCAACATCACCTTGACCCTCTTCATTCAACTATTATCTTTGCCTTTTCCTTTTTCCTACTGGAAACATGGATTTCTGAGCGAAGGGAATGTAGCCTCTCAAAGATTGACTATGGTCTTTCTCTTCTCGAGGTCGTTCACCTTTACAACAACAGTGTATGATTGGGGAAGCTCCTATCCTGTGCGCGGGTTAGGTTGCTCTTCCGATTGTTTGTCTCAATTATTTTTAGTGAAAATATAATTGTATTTTAACTTTTCAGCTTTTCTCCGGGGGGAACACTTCCCTTCAGAGGGTCAATGGTTCTCACTATTAGTGAATATTCTTAGCTGATTTAAATAATTGTAATTCTGTTTTTATTACAGTTATTCCGCTCCCCCCTTCTCCCGTGGATGTCGACTGGGGAAGGAAGGGCGCAATACTTAATATTATGTTGTTCCCTCGGGGTTCCTCTTCGGTGTTCCTCCCCAGGGAATTTGTTAAATAATTAATTTTTTGTCGGCGCAATACTTATTTTACGTTGTTCCCTCGGGGTTCTTTATTTTTTCCCAGTTAACTATGTAGTTTTTCTTTGTTCGACTAAGAGTGCCGACGAAGCAGAGCTGTTCTGTTCATGCGTGGGGAATCTGCTGTCATTGCCGTCCCTCAGAGGACGTCATCGTGGGCGTCATTCCTTCTCTTAGAAGTACTCCCGTGACAACATGACCAGCACTTCAGATCATCTTAGAATGCTAAAGGAGGTTCGCCTCCAGGGGTTGGACAACTTCCCTTCCGAGGGAAGTTTCCTCCCCAGGTGTGAGGTTGTTTCTCACTTCAGAGGGAGAACTTCCCACATCTTAATAAATTCATCGTCTCCGACTGCTGTTGCTGCCTTCGCCCAGACTTCTCTCCCCCCTTGCTGAGTTTCTCTTCCTTCAGGGGCGGAGCACAGTCTTGGCACGTCTCATCTACGAAGTGCTTACTTCTCGTTCACGAGAGAGGCCACTCATAGAGACTCCTCTTTGGAGGATCGCTACTGTTAAAGGTCAGCTTGCTGATCCACCGGCCCTCAATGGGCGTCATCTAGTCTCTGCTACGAAGTGTTCACCTCTCTCGTTCACGAGAGAGGCCACTCGTAGAGACTCCTCTTCGGAGGATCGCTACTGTTAAATGTCAGCTTGTTGATCCACCGGCCCTCAATGGGCGTCATCATAGGCGTCTTTTAGTCTCTTCTTCGAAGTGTTCACCCCTCTCGTTCGCGAGAGAGGCCACTCATAGAGACTCCTCTTCGGAGGATCGCTACTGTTTTAGGTCAGCTTGCTGATCCACAGGCCCTCATGGGCGTCATCACGGGTGTCCTCAAGTATCTTCTACGAAGCATTCACCTCTCTCGTTCGCGAGAGAGGCCACTCATAGAGACACCTCTTCGGAGGATCAAGCAGACCTACCAGCGCAGCAGACCTACCAGAACCTACCGATCTACCAGCGCATTCTTGCGCTGCAACGTATTCCTTAGGACTTCGGTCCTGGACTCTTAACGCAGACCTTTTTACGGTCCCCACCGGTGGATGATCGCCCTTCCAAAGGGCACATCCCAATTCCTGATCGTCCTGCCACTGGTCGTCCTACCAGCTGACCTGCCAACCTACTAGCGTTACCTTCGCGCGCGCACGCCAACAGTCTCTCGTGCGTGCGCTCCAACAGTCTTCCGTGCACGCGCGCCCCGACGATCTTCCGTGCGCGGGCACCGATGGTCTCCCGCGCGTGCGAGCGCAGATGCGTGCGTGCGCCAACAGTCTTCCGCGAACATGCGCCGACAGTCCTCCACGTGCCGCGGTGACAGCCTTCCGCCCATGCGCGCCAATGGTAATCCACGCGCGGGTGCCAATGGTCTCCCGCACAAGCACCCGTTGGCCTTCCGCACGCACGCGCGCTAATGCTTTTGCGCTCCAATGATCTTGCGTGCACACAGCCTTCCGTGCGCCCCAACGGTCGTCTGCGCGCGGGCGCTGATGGTCTCCCGCGCCAATGGTTTTCCGCGCCAGCAGTCTCCACGTAGTACTCTCACGCATGCAACAATGCACCCCCCCCTTGCGCAACCAGTCACACGCTTCGGCGCATTCTAGGGAGAATGCACAAAACTACACAGTGCCTTACTGAGCGCCAGGGCTCTTCTACACTTTCCTGCGCCCTCCTGCGCAGTTATGGTCTCAGATCCAATGCGCCAGCTCTTGCCAAAGAGTCGGGGCTCGCAGATCCAATGCACCAGCTCTTGTCTAAGAGCCAGCACTTGCCTGCTCTCCAGGCAGAAATTGAGCACCCGCATCATCCTGTGTGCCATCGCTCCAGTACTCTCCTACACACTCGCGCAATAGGCAGTAAAAAGGAATAAAATTATTTGGACAGGTCAACATTGCCCCATTCCTCCCTGCAGACACATAAACATTGCCACCGGGAAAGAGGAATAAGGCTTCATAGAATGATTCAAGATCCCGAAGATTTCATCCTACAAGGGGAATCGAAACGCGGAATCCTTGGTCCCTGTCTCTTCTGAAGTTTCTTTTTTCCTTGACAGACCACCGTCAGCAAACTGGAAAGCATCAACAGTCTGATCTCTAGATCACTGTTTGCTGATGGCTAGTTCACCGTTTACTGATCGCTAGGTCGCCGATCACCAGATCGCCAATTGCTAGCTCAATGCTGATCTTTGACCTCTAGTCCCTCCAATTGCTAGCGTTTCCAATCACCGATTGCTTGTCAATAACCAGTCATCAGCTTGCTGATCACTAGATCACCGATGGGCAGCTCATCTTTCTTCGATCATTGACCTCAGCTCGCCAATCTCTGACCAGCCCATCCTGCAGCTTGCTCATCTCTGACCAACCAGGGGGGACCATAATCAGCTTGCTGATCTCTAACTCACCATCGGCTCACTGATTACCGATTCATCGGTCATCGGCAATTTGCCAGCAGTTCGTGACTCGAACTTACTAGTCAACCTCTTCCTGTAGTTTCCTAGATCAGAAGGTATACAACATACTTCTCACTACTGGTCGTTCGCCATCACACTAAAGTGATTGGCAAACGTTCGACAACCCTCATCAACGGCGTGTCAGCAGGGAACTACTTTCGAGCACTCTTCAACTGCACAGTAACCACGATACCCAACGGTTAACCATTGATTAAAATTTGCCAGATTGATTCTATTCTAAGGAATAGCATCAACCCCATCAAGGCACATGGTAAGGCTAAGCATTGCCTTCCTTCTGTTAGTTAAAGGAATTCTCTCTCAGAGAAGAATTCTTACACTGGGTATCGCGCCTGATCCTTTACGACACGAGTCAAGACTCCAGCGTCGACAATCTTCCATACAAAGGATCCGTAAGGAGCTGTCCCTTTGGGTCGATGTCCACACCATGTTGGAGTTCGAACAAGGGCTAAGACCTCAGGTCTTCATTTGCACACTGGACCTAAAGGACACATACTCACAGGTCCAAACCATCCATATAGGAAGGTTGGAAGATTCAGTCTAGACAAACAAGAAACACCAGTTCAAGGCACTGTGCTTCGGTCTTTCCACTACACCCATCCTGGTCTCACAGGATTGGCTTCTGTCTCCTCTGTCTCGGAACGACTGACTGACATTAGCAGACTCAGTGGCAACCTTGCATTAACACCGGAACTTCTGAAGTCTTTTTACCAAGCTCCAGTGATCAGGGTAAACCTATGGAAGTCTTCCCTACTTCCCTCCCAGAAGACTGGTGTATCTGGGAATGATTCTAGACTCCAATCTCCACAAAACCTTCTTGAAACGAGAACGACTCCCATTCCAAGAGACTTGAGTCGGAAAAAGAAGAGAGGAGGGAACATAGTGCTGCACCACATGACCTCAGCCCTCTGGACAAAGCCCGAAAGTACCTTCACTTAAATCTCTTAAGAGATGAAGGCCAACTTTCCGGTCCTTCAGCAGCCTCATCGGTTCCTAACAGACCACTCAGTGATGTGATGGACGACACACCACACACCACATAGAGACTCACATCGACAAGCAAGAAGGAACTTGCTCATAGCCTCTTCCCATCTAACAGTATAAACAATAAGATGGGCCAAAGTCCGTTCGGTACCACTATCAGACCGCTTCGTTCCAGACTGGAAGAACGTGCTCGCCGACAATCTGTGCACAGCATCTCAGATAAGGTATACCGGATGGACTTTGGATCGCCATGTAGCCGACAAAGTCCCGATTTTACGAGGTCCTCCAACTAGGGGTCTGTTCGCAACGCTCCTGAATCTCAGGCTGCCGTTGCTCACCAGCCCTAGACCCCAAGGCTCTCTGGCAACAACGGTGGGTACAACAATGACGTTTACGTCTCGTCCCTGTTTTATCTGGAGAAGGGCACTCGAGAAGGCTAGAACATCGGTCAACCTCTCAAGGACTCTCCTAGTTCCGCTATGGCATTATGCAGAACGGTTTCCAAACCTTTTGCAGCTCCTGATAGTCTCCAAGAGAACCCTCTCCACATCACAGACAACCCACTTTGACACCTACCACAAGCTATAGCTTTGCTATGATTGTACACCTGGAGACTACCCAATACCTCTTTGCGAAAAGGTTGTCTAGATATCTGAGGAATTCCTCAGCATCAGTCTACCAGGCAGTATAACGTCTTGTGTGGTTGGTGTCATGTGAAAATGTCTCTCTCCACTCGATACTTCGATTCCAGCAATAGCGGAATCCTCGAGTATATACAAGAGGAAAAGACCCCCTATTCAGTTCCGACAGGTAAAGATGATCACTCAACCTTGATCCTTCACCTTCAAACTGAAAGAAAGGGACGCCCTCTCATCGATAGACTTTTCCTAACTCATACGGACTTACAACTTGCCTTTCCCCTGTCGGAATTGAGACCTTCCTCTCGGAACATGGTTCAAATCTCCGATCCCTAAAGGGACCTCCTTATGTTCCACTTCACCAGGCAACAAATTTTCTCCTGATTTAAGAACACATTGTTCCTACACACTCGGACAGCAACCATACGAGTCAAGGAACTTCATGGTCTCTCTTTCGACATCGCCTATTATTGAGAAGGGCGAAAGACAATGTTCAGTTTCATCCCTGAGTATGTCGCCAGACAGTCTCCAGAGGTGACGGATCCTACACAAGCCTCAACGCAGTAACGGACGATCCAGATCATTCATTACTGTACCCAGGGTAAGGTATGAGACTTTACCTAAAGAAAACGGCAACAGCCCGCCCGGGTCTCTTCTCTTGTCATCAGCACTGGGAGAGACTAGAGGAGGATCACCGAAACATCATCTCGACATGACGACTCACAGTGTCAGGGGCATAACTATGCCCCTGGTCCTTCTTAGCAGATTACTCTGTGACGCAGGTTTTACAAGAAAGGATGTGAATGCTCCAGGTGACTTTCACAACCTTTCTCCTGCAAGACGTGACCCACATGAACTCGATACGATTTCTATCGGTCTGATGGTGGCTGCACAACAGCTGGTTGTATACCTCAATCTCCTGATTGGACAATTAGCAGAAGGTTGAGGGCACTGTTACCCGGTTTTAGTCTGCGTGAATGACAAGATTTGACTGGCTTTTATTCTTTTCTTCATCCTACCCTCTCGTGGGGAAAGCAGCATCCTGGGTTCTCTGCATAAGCTGACCTCAAACCACTGCAGGTAAACCATGCCCCCTTGTGTACCTAGTATTAAGCTAATACTGTTGTGTCCCCATACCCTGGCGAGGTGGTATTGGGAAGTCTTGGTTACATCAGGTTTTCTCCTACATAGACTCGGAATAACTTTAACTAGACAGTCACACTTCTGCACGTCTCAACACACAGCTTGCGTAGGCCACGGACCTTGCGTAGCAAGGTTTAGCAAGGGCAGGGACTCCTTATTTTTTAGTACTAACATACTCAGATAAGGAGCCCCCGGGCAAAGCCAAAATTTGTATTTTTCCTAACTATACAAACCTTAGCTATTTATACAAACTTGCCCCCCATCCCTATCCCCCTTGAATTCCTACCTCCAAGCAAAGTGACTAAATCACAGGTGTGTGAACGGGAGTGGTAGCAAGCTACCCCCCCCCCCTATCCCTGCTAACTAGCGGTGTGGGTAGTTAACCCTCGCTAAATTTTAATGGCTCGTCATTTCAGCTCCGCTGAAAGTATAACCCCTAATAAATAGCTAAGGTTTGTATAGTTAGGAAAAATACAAATTATGTACGAATTTGTCATTTTCAAGATGAAAACATCATCACATGAATGAGCATAAAATTTTACTTAACCTAGCTATTGTCTGATTTGCTTTTTTTTAATCTTTCATTGAACTCCAATTTTAAAGATCCTCTATTAGAGATGTATAGCGTCTTATAATGGTAATGTTAATTGAATTATATTTTCCTATTAAAAGATAGCTCATATTGAAATAAGAATCCAATACCAAAAGAATTGTACAAATAATTTTTTTTTTTTAGATAGGAACAAAATTTCTTTAGTGCAGAAAATTGCTTGTATAGGTAATGTTAATCACTTGTTTTATTCAAGTTAGTTGCTGTGTCTATTTACTTTTGTGTTATGTAGCTTTACATTTAAATAAATACCATGCTATTTTTTCTATTTTTGATTGTTCATGCTGAAAAACAATTGGGTTATATACCATTAAGAATAATATCATACCAGTGACTAATTTATTATAGATATGTGGATAATCCTGAGGTAAAGAGCATAACTTATTTTGAAATTATTTCTGCTTTTGATAAGTATTTTTGTAAATGTCTTTAAAATTCTCTTTTGAGTTGTAAGAGCAAGTTAGGTATTCTTATTTTCAAATGTTTTTTGTTTTTTTTTCAGATGGGATAGGCCCAAAGAAGAATGGAACAGTTTCTTTCATTACTTTGCACCTAAAAAAGGCATAAGTGTTGAAGTAATTCGGACACTTCAAATGCCAATAGACTTCTCTCCAAAAAAAGTAAAAAAGTGGTATGAAAACCTGAAAGAGAGGAAGGCAATCATAGACCAAAGGTAAGAAAAATTTTATTTGTTCATTTTACATATTCATAAAATTTAAATCCATTTCTAATTTTACTTTAATGCTTGATAAGGAGGATGTTAAGTAGAAATAACTTGTTGAAAACCGTTGTTCCCATACTATATATATATATATATATATATATATATATATATATATATATATATATATATATATATATATATATATATATATATATATATACATACACCTTTTTCAGAACTTTCTTGGAAAGAGGTCTAGCCAATAATACTATTACTTTGGTTAAATTGCTTTAAAGAAAATATTTCAGATCGGGTTCAATTTTAATCTTACAGATTCGTATTTTTCAATATTAAACTTACCCGATAATCATGTAGCTGTCAACTCCGTTGCCCGACAGAATTCTACGGGAGGGATACGCCAGCTATCACAATACTAGAAGGGGGTGTACTCACCAGCGCCACCTGTGGCCAGGTACTACAGTACTTCTTGTTGACACCTCCTCAATTTTTCCTCTGTCGTGCTTCCGGCAAGACGTTCTGGGATACGCTTATGATCTTGGAGTATTTTCACGGCTTTTGGTGAAGTATTTCTCTCAGATTTCGGCTGTCGCTTTACTGGAAAACTTCTATATTAGCTTAGATAGCTATTATTTAGTTCTGATTAATGGTTAACGATCTTTTTGCTTGATTTGGAATCCCCACTTGGCTAACTCTTTGATTCAAGATGTCTGACATTTCACAAGCCCCACCCCATAGACGATGTAGGTCTTGTAATAGGCGTATTCCGAAGGCCTCGGTAGATCCTCACACCGCTTGTTCTGACTGTAGGGAAAGACCCTGTCAGTTGGAAGATCGATGTGAGGAATGCGCCGGACTTTCGGAACTTGATTTTGTCCGATTTCTTAAGTATTCAACCAAGTTAGAGAGAGAGAGAGTTAGGAGAAGTTCTTCTCGCTCTTCACTTTTTTCCTCACCTCATGATCCCCTACCTTTTCCTCCCCCTGTAGTGGCTACCCCCGAACCTACTATTTGCCCTCAACCTGATATGTCTGTTGTTTTGAGTGCCATTCAGGCTTTAGGTGACAAAGTGGAGTCGGTGGTTAGTGATCATAAGTCTCTTATGGCCGAAGTCAAGGAACTTAAGGTCAAGAGTGCAGTGGGTGGTAATAGTGCCAGTGCTGTGACGAGTGCTAGTGTCAGTGCAGTGCCAAGTGCTAGTGTCAGTGTCAGTGTCAGTGTGGTGCGTGAGGGTACTTCTGTGCGTGCCAGTCGTCCTCCCAGTCCGGGACCTCTTGCAAGCTCCCAAGCCCAGGGGAGAAGCAATGTCGAAGGGCAAAAGGGTTCGGCAGGCCTTGATCGGCGCACAGAAGTATCCTCGGTGGTTGCGGGCGTGTCTTCCAGAGACCGTCACTCCCACCCGCAGACGATTGAGCCCGTCTTTTACTCGTCTGCTGAGGAATTGTCAGGGAGGAAACGTTGGACTCAGGTCTCAAGACCTCTCAAACGCAGAGTCCAGACCTCAAGAGCTCTACAACCTGGCTGCAGTCATTGGATCAGCTCTGACTCGCCGCAGTCATCAGTTGAAGGCACTCCTCCTAAGAGGAGTAAGGTGCTGCCGCAACAGATCACTTCTGTTAAGGCTTTGCCTCAGCAGACCTTAGTGTCTGCCGACCCCAAGTTGACTCTACTGCAGTCCATGCAGTCACAACTTGCGGTCTTGATGCGTGAGTGTCAGGCTGAGAAGGTTACACCTCCTCCTGCGATCGCTCCGCCTAACCGCAGTCCTGCCTGCCAGGCGTACGATGTTGAGGCTCCTCAGGATACCTTACCACGTACTGAGTTACCAGTTTCCAGTGGTGTGCAGCTACCTCCGCCTTCCTTAAGGCAACCTCAGCAATGGGAACAGGAAGCTTATACCTTACTTCCTCCGCTTCCACTTGCGGTTCCACCAGTGAGGCAACACTCTCTTGAGGTACAACAACCTCTCCCATCCATGAGGCAGACACCTCAGCTCTCGCTGCAGCGACCTCAACCCTCCTCAAGGCGAGAGCCTCAACACCTTAGCCTTGCGCCTCAGGAACCTCAACTCGCGAGACAAGTTATGCGTTCTGCGCAGCCTCTACCCCAACTCTCGCAGCTCACACCTCAGGAACCTCAACTCGTTTCTCAGGAACTTGCTACTGCGCATCCGCTCACCTTACAGCAAGCGCAACCCTTAAGGCAAGACACTCATGCCAGGAGTCAGCCTCCTCCACCCATGCGCCTACCTTCTGCTACTTCTTTTGACCAGCCTTTGCAGCCTGAACCTCAGGTGTTCCCTCAACAGAGACTTGAGGAGGAAACCACAAGCGTTTTTGCTCCAGCTCGTGCAGATTCTGCTGTTCAGCATACCTTACCTCTCACTTCGCTACACTCTGGTGATGAGGTTTCTGATGATGAGGCTGCACACCTGGACCCCTCATCAGACGTGGATGAATCCAAGTCTTCTCCGCCTCCTATTGACTTTCGTAAGGTCTTGGCTCTTTTCAGAGAGGTATACCCAGACCATTTTGTCTCTGCTACCCCCCGCTCTCCGCCATCTGAGTTTTCGCTGGGCATGCAGCCAGCCAAGTCAACGTATACTAAGCTCGTCTTTGCAAGGTCCTCTAAGAGAGCGTTAAGGATTTTAGGGGAGTGGTTGCAGTCTAAGCAACAACTAGGAAAGACTTCCTTTATGTTTCCTCCGACTAAGCTCACTTCTAAAGCGGGCGTTTGGTATGCCACAGGAGAGGAACCAGGCTTGGGAGTACCTGCCTCTGCCCAGGCTGACTTCTCAAGTTTGGTAGACTCTCCTCGTAGAACAGCAATGAGGCGCTCTAAGGTTTGCTGGACCTTCTCAGATCTTGATCACTTCCTAAAGGGTGTATTTAGAGCCTTTGAGATGTTCAATTTCCTAGACTGGTGCCTGGGGGCCCTTAGCAAGAAGACCTCCCCTGCGGACAAGGACTCAGCCATGCGCTTAATGTCCTGCATGGATAAGGCTATTAGGGATGGATCTGGCGAGCTTGCTTCGATGTTTGTGTCAGGAGTGCTTAAGAAAAGGGAGCAGCTTTGTTCCTTCCTTTCCTCCAGCATCACACCTTGTCAAAGGTCTCAACTCCTTTTCGCTCCGCTCTCTAAGTTCCTGTTTCCTGAAGAGCTTGTTAAGGATTTGTCTGCGGCCCTGATACAAAAGGACACCCATGATCTTGTGGCCTCATCGGCTCGTAAGACTAAGGTTGCTACCTCAGTCCCCAGGACTTATCGCACCCCAGTGGCTGATACTCCTGCTACGAGGTTTATTCCGCCCTTTCGTGGTAGAGCCCCCAGCCGTGGAAGCTCCCGTCCAGACTCTTCCAGGAGCAAGTCTAGGAAAGGTTCCAAGGCTTCTAAAGGCAAAAACTGACTCTCCTCCTCTCCAGACAGCAGTAGGCGCCAGACTCAAGATCTTCTGGCAAGCCTGGGAAAAGAGAGGTGCAGACGCCCAGTCTGTCAGTTGGCTGAGGGAGGGTTACAGGATACCATTCTGCCGCAAACCCCCTCTGACCACATCTCCCATCAACCTCTCTCCCAACTACAAAGAAAAGGACAAGAGGCTAGCGTTGCACCAGGAGGTGTCGCTCCTGTTACAGAAGAAGGCAGTGGTTATAGTCCGGGACCATCAATCCCCGGGCTTCTACAACCGTCTCTTTCTGGTGGCCAAGAAGACAGGAGGTTGGAGACCGGTGCTGGACGTCAGCGCTCTCAATGCTTATGTCACCAAGCAGACGTTCACGATGGAGACGACGAAGTCGGTCCTAGCAGCGGTCAGGCAGGAGGACTGGATGGTCTCATTGGACCTGAAAGATGCTTACTTTCACGTTCCTATTCATCCAGACTCCCAACCTTTCCTGAGATTCGTTTTCGGAAAGGTTGTCTACCAATTCCAAGCCCTGTGTTTTGGCCTAAGCACAGCTCCTATGGTGTTTACGCATCTGATGAGGAATATAGCAAAATTCCTCCACTTATCGGACATCAGAGCCTCCCTTTATTTAGACGACTGGCTGTTGAGAGCCTCCACGAGTCGTCGCTGTCTGGAGAGTCTCAACTGGACTTTGGACTTGATCAAAGAACTGGGTCTGTTAGTCAATCTAGAAAAGTCTCAGCTCATTCCCTCCCAATCCATTGTGTACCTGGGAATGGAGATTCGGAGTCAGGATTTTCGGGCTTTTCCATCGGCCCCAAGGATAAGCCAAGCCCTAGATTGCATCCTGAGCATGCTGAAGAGGAGCAGTTGCTCGGTGAGACAGTGGATGAGTCTCACAGGGACCCTTTCATCGTTGGCCCTGTTCGTCGAGCTAGGGAGACTCCACCTCCGCCCTCTTCAATTCCATCTTGCAGCTCATTGGGACAAGGGTTCGACTCTCGAAGCAGTCTCTATCCCAGTCACCGAAGAGATGAAGACCACTCTCTTGTGGTGGAAGACCAATCTCCTTCTCAGGGAGGGCCTATCGTTGGCGATTCAGACCCCCAATCTTCATCTCTTCTCGGATGCATCGGACTCGGGCTGGGGCGCGACCTTGAACGGACAGGAGTGCTCGGGAACGTGGAACGAGGAACAGGAAACGCTCCACATCAACTGCAAGGAGCTACTAGCAGTTCATTTAGCCCTATTGAACTTCAAGTCCCTCCTGCTAGGCAAGGTGGTGGAGGTGAACTCCGACAACACCACAGCCTTGGCTTACATCTCCAAGCAAGGAGGGACCCATTCGAGGAGCCTATACGAGATCGCAAGGGACCTCCTCATTTGGTCAAGAAGTCTAAACCTCACCCTAGTTACGAGGTTCATTCAGGGCAACATGAACGTCTCAGCAGATCGCCTAAGCAGAAGGGATCAGGTCATTCCCACGGAATGGACCCTCCACAAGAGCGTGTGCAACAGACTTTGGACCTTGTGGGGTCAGCCGACCATCGATCTGTTTGCCACCTCCATGACCAAGAGACTTCCTTTGTACTGTTCCCCAGTTCCAGACCCAGCAGCAGTTCATGTGGATGCTTTTCTGCTGAACTGGTCCCATCTCGACCTTTACGCATTTCCACCGTTCAAGATCATAAACAAGGTCCTTCAGAAGTTCATCTCGCACGAAGGGACACGGCTGACGCTGGTTGCTCCCCTATGGCCTGCAAGAGAATGGTTCACAGAGGTACTACAATGGCTGGTCGACGTCCCCAGGACTCTCCCTCTAAGAGTGGACCTTCTACGTCAACCTCACGTAGACAGGTTGCACCCAAACCTCCACGCTCTTCGGCTGACTGCCTTCAGACTGTCGAAAGATTCGCTAGAGCTAGAGGCTTTTCGAAGGAGGCAGCCAGTGCGATTGCCAGAGCAAGGAGGGTATCCACTCGTAGAGTCTACCAATCCAAGTGGGAAGTCTTCCGGAGCTGGTGTAGAGCCAATGCAGTTTCCTCTACCAATACCTCTGTGACCCAAATAGCTGACTTCCTATTACATCTTAGGAATGAGAGATCCCTTTCAGCTCCTACGATTAAAGGGTACAGGAGTATGTTGGCTTCAGTTCTCCGCCACAGAGGTTTGGACCTTTCTTCCAACAAGGACCTTCAAGACATCCTTAAGTCTTTTGAGACTTCTAAAGAGCGTCGTCTACCCACTCCAGGCTGGAACCTAGACGTAGTCTTAAGGTTCCTTATGTCACCTAGGTTCGAACCTCTCCAGTCAGCTTCCTTCAAGGACCTTACCCTCAAGACTCTTTTTCTCGTCTGCCTTGCGACAGCTAAAAGAGTCAGTGAGGTTCATGCCTTCAGCAAGAACATTGGGTTCACGTCCGAATCTGCAACATGTCCTTTACAGCTCGGATTCTTAGCTAAGAATGAACTTCCTTCACGTCCTTGGCCTAGATCGTTTGAAATACCTAGCCTTTCCAACATGGTAGGTAACGAGCTAGAAAGAGTTCTTTGCCCTGTCAGAGCTCTGAAATATTATCTTAATAGGTCAAAACCTATTCGAGGACAGTCAGAAGCCTTATGGTGTGCCATCAAGAAACCTTCGAGGCCCATGTCCAAAAACGGGGTTTCGTATTATATAAGGCTTCTGATTAGAGAAGCCCATTCTCACTTAAAGGAGGAAGACCTTGCTTTGCTGAAGGTAAGGACCCACGAAGTGAGAGCCATAGCTACTTCGATGGCCTTTAATAAAAACCGTTCTCTGCAGAGCATAATGGATGCAACCTATTGGAGGAGCAAGTCAGTTTTTGCATCATTTTATCTTAAAGATGTCCAGTCTCTTTACGAGAACTGCTACACCCTGGGACCATTCGTAGCAGCGAGTGCAGTAGTAGGTGAGGGCTCAGCCACTACATTCCCTTAATCCCATAACCTTTTTTTAACCTTTCTCTTGAATGCTTTTATTGTTGTTTTTATGGTTGTTACGGTAGGCTAAGAAGCCTTCCGCATCCTTTTGATTTGGCGGGTGGTCAATTCATTCTTGAGAAGCGCCTGGGTTAGAGGTTGTGTAGAGGTCCTTTAGTAGGGGTTGCAGCCCTATATACTTTAGCACCTTTGAGTTGATTCAGCCTCCTAAGAGGAACGCTGCGCTCAGTAAGGAAGACGAACTTAAAAAAGAGGCAGAGTAACGGTTCAAGTCGACTTCCTTACCAGGTACTTATTATTTCATTGTTATTTTGAGATAACTGTTATATGAAATACGGGATACTTAGCTATCCTTTAATCTTGTACACTGGTTTTCACCCATCCCCCTGGGTGTGAATCAGCTACATGATTATCGGGTAAGTTTAATATTGAAAAATGTTATTTTTATTAGTAAAATAAATTTTTGAATATACTTACCCGATAATCATGATTTAATTGACCCTCCCTTCCTCCCCATAGAGAACCAGTGGACCGAGGAAAAATTGAGGAGGTGTCAACAAGAAGTACTGTAGTACCTGGCCACAGGTGGCGCTGGTGAGTACACCCCCTTCTAGTATTGTGATAGCTGGCGTATCCCTCCCGTAGAATTCTGTCGGGCAACGGAGTTGACAGCTACATGATTATCGGGTAAGTATATTCAAAAATTTATTTTACTAATAAAAATAACATTTTTCTTCCGTTCCGTTAGCCTGTACTAGACTAAAACCAGTAACTCGCCCTCAAGCAGTTTCATGGGTTTTAGGTGATGTCCTTGATCTAGATTCTGACTATGATATTGACTCACGCACTTATATAGCGCTTCTTAGGAAGACGTTATTTTTGAGAAGTTTAGCCTCAGGAGCCAGATTATCTGAACTCTCAGCATTATCTAGAGAACCAAATCATATTGATTTCTTTCTTCGGGTGGAATTTTATTCTTTCTAGATGCGAAATTCTTAGAAAAGAATGCGGGTCCACAGAATAGATGGTCCCCGTGGAAGATTGTCCCACTTCCACAGGATCTATCTCTGTGCCCAGTTATCACTCTGGAAAACTATTTAAATAGACCTTCAGGACCTTTATTTATTAGAAAGGATGGAGGAACCATTTCCCTGAAAGGAATCAGACAATAGTATTCTGTATTCTATTAAAAAGAACCAAGCCAGAATCTGTACCACATGCCCAAGATTAAAAAGATATAGTGGTTCCTCCAGATTTAACACAACCATTATAACAGGGTCCTATCTTCATGTATATTTTCCCTCTTAGTGCCTTGTCTCCTAATAAGGAGCAGGGCGGCACCTGCCTTCCCTTTCCCCCTACCATAGCATTGACCTTGATTTGGGGTGTAATTAAGAGATTGGTATATTAAGGATTTTAGTAAAACACGCTAAATTGAGTTTCTCTAATTTTAATTCAGTTCATTAACTTTTTGTGTATTTCCAAGCTTATGGGACCAATTCTCTGTTACTATTTCACGGAGCGACACAGTTTGGGCCCAGAAAAGGGATTTTGACGAAGGAAAAATCTATTTCTGGGCGAGGAACCTGTGTCGCCCAGTGAACCCTCGAACCCTCCCTCCTTTTTCCTCACCCTAGGCTGGCCCAAGCTTGGGGTGCTAATAGGAATGATAGGAGAAGGTTAGGTAGTGGTGGTGGTGGGGGGGGGGGTCAGTAGCTGTAGTGAACGACACCTCGTAGTAACGTGGGATTTTGAGGAGGAAGAAGTCTAATTGGAAAGGGATCTCTGGTAGTGGTATCACTCGCCCCAGTTTTAATACCGACACCCTTTACGGGTGACCGAGCTGGATATATTCCTAGCATTCCATGCAACTTTTTTCTCTGGTATATTTATCAGTATTTATACCTTTGAAATGGTGCTATAAGGAGCATTTCACTGGGCGGGCGACACAGGTTCCTCACCCAGAAATAGATTTTTCCTTCGTCAAAATCCCTTATATTATAATAGTGGAGATATACTAGTGAATATATATATATATATATATATATATATATATATATATATATATATATATATATATATATATATATATATATATATATATATACACACAGTAGGGTCCCGAATTATGCGAGAATTTGGTCGATTAATGACCTCGTATAAATGGAAAATCGCATATTTCGAAACGCAACTAGCAGAAATAATTCCATTTTGGCCATGGCAACCAGCAACTTGCCTATTCAAACGTGTTTACTACCCATTTCCATTACTTTCTTTGTACTATACTGTATTTCTTTATATCAAATTGTTCTTGTAAATAAGTCAAACATTTAATATGCTTTAAAGTTCTAATAACTTGAAAAATGGTTAAAATTACAACAAGGATGGGTGTAAACACTATATATTTCCCGTTATAACACGACCCAAAATACAGACAAATTTTAATGTTTGTCATATCTATTGTCTAAGACAACTAGTGAATAGCAAAACCATCACTAAATAGACTAGCTTTTGTATGATTGAAAATCCAAAATTATCAAAATAAAGGCGATTTTATATCGTGCGTTTTCTAAACACGCCAAAAAGCACAATAGAAAACGACAACCAATGTTTTGTTTACGTTTATCTCTGATCATAACGAAGAAATAGACGCATTTACACACCTGTGTATAGGTTAATTTTTGCATCGACAGCAATCTTACCAAGTATTGATTATATGTTGATTTTGTTATTACCAATGCTCTACTTAATTTTTCTTAGAACTTCCAAATAAATGAAGTGAATGCCATTTATATAATGTTTTTCTTTATGACGCCGCCTGAAATAGAAACCTTCCATTTGTTTACGTTCCATCTTCGATCATAATAAACAAACGAACGCATTAAACACACATGATCAAAGTGATAACTAATGATATTACAAACATTTAGTAAACATTATGTTATTACAAATATTTTACTTATCGTATCCATATAAATTCCTAAATTCGTAGCAAAGCTTGAAACCTTTTTTTTCCTTATGCGTTTAATCCATAATAGCAAACTGCCGCTAATGACCGAATGATAATTTACGATAGTTCTAAACTGTTACGAAAGATTATTGTCCTTTCCATATCCAAAATACTTTTCCTAACTTCAGTTATAAGTCAACTTGTACCCACCTCAATTATGGAACCATATGCAAAAATGGTAAAAGAAGAAAGTACTAGGCCTATTTTTAAAGTCATCGAACAATTAGGTTACCGCTATTACGTTCGATGTGACAGAGAGAGAGAGAGAGAGAGAGAGAGAGAGAGAGAGAGAGAGATGGTTTTAATTGTACTAAACAATAAATATCATAGGTTATAACACATTGGTCCTTATGTAATATTAACTGTATTGATGGTTTGAATAAATTAAGAAATGGTGTAAACAATTCTTTGTTAACGTATTCGTACGCGCATATTCGTGAGAGCAGAAGCTAGACATCAGCTGATCTGATCACAGCCAAACGTTAAACAAAAAGAAGTCAGTAATACTCGATTTTTAAAACACACCCAAAATTTAAAAACATAAGTACATGTTTTATTATAGCGCAATTGACTATTTAAAGAGTAAAAATTTTCTGGAATAGAATGGGTTTCCCAAAAAATAGTGGTTTGCTGACGAAATCGGATACCGTATTTTAAGCTATGATTGAAATGGATTTATACACGGTATAATTTTTTTGTTTTGTATTTAATTGACACTTTAAGAAAACCGATTTTGGTTTCTTCATTTATTTGTAAGTACAGTAGGGTCCCGAATTATGCGTGTTCGAATTATACGATTCCCCTTTTCTGCGATCCATATTTTTCAAAAATAAATTTTCTGTATCTGCGAAGCTGTTCAAAGTCTGCGAGTCAAGCACTATAAAATGTATTAAATCTATTGTCTTTCTAAGTAAATTGGTAGCCCTAAATACGGTGATTTATAATAAATGTTACAAAACAATATTAACATTACATCTTATTAACATAATTTCATAATAAATAGCCTATTTAAGGATAAAATTCCACATCAACAATGAAATCAACTGTTAACTGTGCGAGTCCAGGTGACAAAATGTAAACAGAATTGTGGTTACGTTCTCGGCAATCTTTATATTTCTCCAACTTTATGATAATTGTAATGGTAGTGTTAATGATGGTATATTAAAGCATTATTTTTATTTAATACAGTATATATAAAAGCCTTATTTTTCCCTCTCTGTCCCACCGTGATGACATTCCACTTACCATGTTGCACTATAAAGTACTAACATGTACACCCTCTAGAATTACAGTCCCACATAATTCATTGTTCCTAGCAGCACTAAGCGACAGGTTTTAACACACTACCTGCCGCTACCACGAAACGCTTTAGTTCTTGCACTTGCTTCGCATAGTGTTTAAAAAACACCCTGGATGACTTCCATCCAGTAAACGAGCGAAGACTCTCGAATTCCATAAGCTGGAAGAAATTTAATGAAGAAGCAATCTTCCTAGGATCATGACCTGCGGGTGTACTGTCAGGATTCGCTCTGCGAATAAAGTAGGTTATCTTCGCCCTTAATTGTTTCAGGGTTAAGTTTGAGCCCGATGTTTCTCCTTTAAAGAGCTGTCCTCCCCTGAAGTCTGAAGTTCTGCGAAGATAGACCTTTAGACTCCACTGGACACAGCGAGACATCTTCCTTCAGAGGGCAGATTCTCTCATTCTTGGCGAGAAACGTTGGGTCGGGAAAGAGATTTAGCTCACCCGTTTCAGCAAACTGGATATGGCCTTCCTCCCTATACAAGGCCACTATCTCACTACCTCTAGCCCCTGAGGCTAGAGCAAACAAGAAAATAACTTTCTGAGTCAAATCTTTCAAAGAGCAAGCCTCATTGCCCAAACTTGAGGCGAAATGTAGCACCTTATCCTTGAGGCGAAATGTAGCACCTTATCCTTGAGGCGAAATGTAGCACCTTATCCTTGAGGCGAAATGTAGCACCTTATCCTTGAGGCAAAATGTAGCACCTTATCCTTGAGGCGAAATGTAGCACCTTATCCTTGAGGCGAAATGTAGCACCTTATCCAAAGACCACGAGATGGGCCTTGGAGGTGCTGCAGGTCCAAGTCTGGCACAGAACTTCGGGATTTTGTTAAAAATTTCATTAGACAAGTCTACCTGGAAAGCATAAAGCAAAGGTCTTGTCAAGGCAGATTTACACGTAGTTATCGTGTTGGCTGCTAAACCTTGTCCATGAAGGTGAATAAAGAAAGACAAACAGAAATCAATCGAGATTTCCTTTGGATTCCTTGCCTTGACAAAGACCACCCATTTCTTCCAAGATGACTCATATTGCCTTTTGGTAGATTTTGACTTATATTCCTCTAAGTCTATAGTTTCTTTCGAGATCCTGAACCTTTTTTTTACTGCTAGGGAGAGAAAATCATGAGATGAAGGTCTTGGGTTTTCTGTAGTGAAGCGAAGACAGTCGACTTCTGAACTTGTTGAGACAGAACTGGGTCTGGCAGAGGGATCAGCCTCGGCTGTAATTCCAAAATCAAGGAGAACCAGTTGCTCCGGGGCCACTTGGGAGCCACTAGGGCTGCTGTTCCCTGAAAAGATCTCAGCTTGTTGAGGACCTTCATCAGCAGGTTGGGTGGAGGGAACAGGTAAATCCTGGTCCATGCTTCACTAGAGGGTCCTCGTACGGGGCCACGTATCGAGGAAGTTTCTTGTTGTCGCTTGTTGCAAAGAGGTCGATCTGCAGTTCCGGGACTTGATGCAAGATGAAAGAATGATTTTGCATCTAGGACCATTCTGACTCTATCGGAGCTATCCTGGATAGAGCGTCCCCTATCACATTGCGGAACCCCTGAAGGTGAACTGCTGACAAGTGCCATCTCTTCTTTTCCGCTAATCGGAAGATGGCCAACATCACTTGGTTAAGTTGAGGCGATCTCGAGCCTTGACGATTCAGACATCTCATTACCCCCTCGCTGTCCAGAATCAGTCTTATGTGGACTGGAGGACGAGGGGATAATTTCTTCAGTGTGAGGAACACTGCCATCGCCGCCAAAATGTTGATATGAAAGGTCCTGAACAGAGGGGACCAAGTTCCTTGAGCTCTGCGTTGATGGGAGTGACCCCCCCATCCTTCCAATGATGATCCGTGTGGATGACGACTGAGGGTGGAGGCGTTGTAGAGGTATTGACTTCTTGAGCTTTCTGGCCTCTGAGCATGGCTTGAGAAGTGATCGTAGCCAAATCGGTAGTGGTCCTCTTAGATCTCTTCAAGCGTTTGATGCGTATATTCTCCAGACTCCTGATGCATCTTTTAGCTGTGCTCTTAGCTCTGGGTCTGTCACTGATGCAAACTGTAGGGCGCCCAGCACTCTCTCCTGTTGGCGTCTTGAAATCCAGTCGAATTTTAGAAGTCTCCTGACAGATCCCGCTATCTCTCTCCTCTTCTTTAGTGGAATGGAGAGACGATGAGACTGTATGTCCCAATGTATGCTTAGTCATTGGAATTTCTGAGCTGGAGATACAGTAGTTGAGACTTTTTTTGTGTTGATCTTGAATCCTAGATGTTCCAGGAACTGGATCACTTTTTTGGATGCTTGCAAGCATTTCGCTTCGGATGCTGCCCACACCAGCCAATCGTCCAGGTATGATACCACCTGGACACCCTGTAGGGGTAGTTGTTGAACAACTGCTTCTGCAAGCTTCGTGAAGATCCTTGGGGCTATGTTTAGTCCGAAGGGCATGACTCTGAAATCTTTTTTGTAGCCTGAATCCTAGGTAGGAAGAGAGTTGGCGATTGATCGGAATATGCCAATAGGCATCTGCCATGTCTATGGAGACTGTATGCCCTTTTGGGCAACAGGGCCCTTATGTGTTGAAGGGTTAGCATCTTGAACTTGTCGTTCTCGATAAACTTGTTGAGTGGCGACAAATCCAGAATGACTCTGAGTCCTTCTTGGGAACACAAAACAGCCTTCCTTGGAATTTGATGGACTTTGCCCTCTTTATCACCCGTTTTCTCAAGAGCTCTCGGGTATATTCTTCCAGAACGGGGGTGGAGTGTTGGAAGAACTGAGGAAATGTTGGTGGAGCTGTCTTTCAGCTCCAACCTAGTCCATTCTTGATTATGCTGTGGGCCCAGGGATCGAAGATCCAACGATCCCGGAAGAGTCGGAGTCTTCCTCCTACCGGAAGCATCTCATTGCCTCTTGTTTACGGAGGGCTTGCCTCCTCGACCGCTTGCTCCCCTACCCCCTCTTCCTCTCGAGGGACGTCTAGAGGAATCTCTACCTGACCCCCTACTTTTAGGGTGAAAGGTGGTGGTCTGCCTCTCATAGGCTGGAGTAAAGGCTTGTGACTGAGTCACCACCTGCTGGGGTACCAACTGGTTGGTGGGTTGGGGCTGTGCCACCATCTGTGGCGCCGCAGTCATGGGAAGTTGTTGTCTAGCAGGGCGTGTTGGCACTCTTAGCCTCTTTGTCTTCCTCTTCGGTTGGGGACCCTCATCCGGAGAAGACTTCCTCTTAGCCAACATGCCCTACTTCTGGAGAAGATTTCTATTCTCCGTGGCGGCCTTGTCGACTATTTCCTTGACCAGATCGTTTGGAAATAGATCTTTCCCCCAGATATTGGAAGATACAACTTCCTGGGCTCGTGTTTAACTGCAGCCGAAGCAAACACAAACTCTCTACAAGCCCTTCTTGCCCTAACGAAGCTGTAGAAATCTTTCGTTAGGGTTGCCAAATGTGCATTGGCCATGACCATGAACATGTCTGGGGCTCTTTGCTCACTAGCCATTGCCTCCATGGACACCTGGAGGGACAGAGAGGCAGCAAGCCTCTCCTTTGTATCTTGTTCCCTGTGTAGGAGAAACTCAGACAACTTGAGGATGTTTTCGTTGAACTGACGTCCAGCGATATCAGCCTCCAACTTCCCGACTGAGCAGGTAAGTTGAATATCCTTTCAGTCTTTGTCATCCGATGGCAAGGCTAGGGAAAGGGGCCTACACTCTTCTAGTGTAGGGCAAGGTTTCCCCGCTTTTACTGCCTTAACCACCGCCCTGAATGATTTTTCCGCCAAGGGGAAAACCATAGTTGTAGGAGCAAGAAAAGAGGGATACTTCTTGCTCAGGGTCGGCACCTTGGAATTGGTGAAGCCTTTGTCTCCCTCAGGCTGCTGGCTAGCAAAGCCTGAGTCTTCGAATGGTCAAGCACTATGACCTACTTAGGCTCCGTCTCCTCCTTGGTACTCCTTGGATACCGGTTCCGTCCTTAGACGAACGAAGCAGTCTGGATAGGACTCAAAGCTGGACCAGAACTCGATGTCCTCAATAGGGACAGCTCCCAGCTTCTCTGAAATAAAGATCTTACCATTAGTTATTGGCATGTACTCGGCATGCCTCCATGGGATAACCTCGGAACACGAGGGAAGATCCTTAACGTTGAGTCTCCGTTGAGACACACGGGACGCTGTAATCCGAAGAATCTCCTTCCTGAATTCAGCTTCCCTTTATTCGCTCTTCTTCTCGAACATTTCCATCATCGCTTTGATGGCAGACAGGGTGTCGTCCGACCTCTCAGGAGTGGAGGACGTAGAGGGTACAGGTTCTGGGGCAGGAACCGACGAAACAGAGACTGTTTCGACTTCCTCCTCTTCCGTCTCAGGAGCCACCGTTGACTCTTCTTCTCGACCTTCCACCAGAAGGTCCTTTTCGGTGTCCTCTGACACCTCTGACATCCTCTCATCATCTAGATGGATGTCCTTCATCGCATCCGAGACATCCGTGTCAACGGATATCTGGACACAAGGGATCTCAGGGTGAGGCTGAGGAATAACAGCATCCACAGATGCTTTGGGAAATAGAAGGGCTCTCATACGCTCACTAGGGAGGTAAGGCCCCGTGGAATTCTTTTGAAAACCACGAACCCATTTGTGTATCTTATCCCGAGCTGCATCCCTTGACTCCGCTGTCTTGGGATTTTCAAAAGCCTCATACATCAGGTCCTTACATACGGTACATACCTGTGGGTCCCAGTATTTGAGAGGTCCCTTGGTGATGGAACAGCGGGAGTGTGTATTACACCCATGATGGCCATAGAAGTTCCTGCAGCGAACACTGCAGAAAACCCTATCGCACTTGACATAGTCCTCCTGTAAAGAGAGGAAAATAAAATGAGTATAATGTAGTCTATCTCGCTAGACTAATAAATATAAGTATTATAATAACAATTTCCGTTTTATTTTATTGCCTATAGCTTAGGATAGGTAAGCTAGAAATGAAATAGGAAAGACACATACATGTGTTTCCCACCCAGCCAATTGCTGTGACCTCCCTCAATATTAATTCTAGCGTATCCTCTATAAGAGGCCCAATGGAAGATTCTAACCTATAAGGATAGAGTAGTGTAAACAACACCTACTTCCAAAAGAGTTAATAATGAGGGTCAAAGTAACTGATCAACTGTCTGCAGTAAGCTCTATACTACAGATGTACTGGCTACTGTATATTTATATACAATAGTTGCGGCCGGCAAGGCTAGTACCTCAGACTTAACTCAACTGGCACAAAATTTATCATACTTATAGCCGGCAGCTCGCCGGCTTGCCAGCGACCCACCGGACTGCCGGTGGGTCCCCGACTGTCGGCATACTATCCCAGCCATCATTCAATGTAACTGGGTAGTGGCCAGAGTACCGACACAACCGGCTCTCGCCGGCAGAGTCAGATATGACAGTGAATTAACGGCTGTCGGACCACAAGCCTAGCCTGCATCTTGCCGGCAAGGTTAGTGGCCGGCAGTCACCAGATAGGGTAGTAGCTGGTGGCACTAGCCAATAGAGAGAGAGAAAGCAAGGAGTGAAGGGCGATGTAAGGGTGGCGGCACTAGCCACTGTATCACTTTCTTCCTCCTGAATGAGGGTTCTAATGGAAGGGGTGAATATATCATAATCAAGCTTCCACCCATCCGCCCCTATGCCGGCATCAGTCGGTCGTAGGAAACGGATGGCAGCCCAAGGGAGGACTGGAGAACACTCTAAAGCAAATGAATCTACTGCCAGCAGCTAGACCTGCTGAAACAGCCATCCCAGAACTTCATGTCCTATAGGGAAACTATACGACTAGGCCATACAGGCAGAAGCCCAAGCCGGCCCTACAACCTGCCGGCAATCTGCGAGATTGTAGGACAACGGCCACAGGGATGTGATGGCTAGGCCATCACTAAAGGACAGAATGGGAAGGGGAAAGGGTTCTGTATAAGGTGTGAGAGGACCCGGCGGCATGCCGTCCCTACCACACCTAAAGGAAACTCTGTTTCAGTATCGGCGCCATCCTAGGCGTAAGGAGAATACATTCCCCGGCCTAGGGTCTGCCAATACAGTAAGGGGGCCGGCATCTTCAAGCCACCAGCTTAAATTATAGAGAAACAGACGTCCCATGCCGGCGCCATCCTAGGCAGAAGAATAATCCCTATTCTTCAGCCTAGGGTCTGCAAGCACAGGACTAGTCGACTAAACCACATGGAGAAGGGGATCACAAGACCCCTTCAAGTGCAGTCTAGGGAGGCAAGGCCTCCTATGCCAAACAACTAGGTCCGACAGGGGAGTACATTCACCCTATCGATCAGCTGCCGGCACACGATAAGTACCAAAACCCAAAGCTCACCAACAGTAGCTTGGTAAAGGGGCAGAAAAACCCTATCCTAGCCTTACCAGAATCACAATTTGAGGCAAGACCAGCTAGGATTGTAGCCATAGGCCACGCTCAGAGGGAAGGAGGGATTACCCTATGCATAAGGGTAACCGGGGAGATTGTATGAAAGTGTACTAAAGCCACTAGGCTACTAGCCTAGCGACGGTGAGATAGACTACCTCACTCATCGAAGCGCTCTCGTATACTATCTTGGAAGCGGAAATTTTTTATGCAATCCATATGTCTTATATGTATAAATTGCCTAATATCTTCATTTAAATTTAATAGCACCAGGAACACCTATTATATCATGCAAGAGAGTAGTCTATAACGCCTAGGCTAGGAAGCCTAGCGTAAACAAGATCGGCTACCTAATTCGCCAAAACTAGTGAGAATACTATCGGCATAATACAATTAATTCCTAGCAATGAAGACTACATAGCTAAATATATTTATTTAAGCTATTATACCGGGAAAGTCGTTCTGGCTAACTAAATAACTCATGCGTTACGAACGACAGCATCGAAGGCGCCTCCGGTCCAGGCAATAGCTCTGCCAAAAAACATAGTTTAATTCAAATTAATTCTTTACTTTATGGCCAGAGCTAAATTTATACAATATAAGAATTAAATACTCAACTTTCCAGAGGCAGAAGAAGCTGGAGATTGCATGATAAATCCTATAACGAGAGAGCACTGGGAAAACCACAGAGTTGAAGCGCTACAGAAAAAGGAGTAAAGATGGCCGACGATTATGGCGCCATCTGAGTACTCAAACAGTAACGATTATGGCGCCATCTGAGTACTCAAACAGTAACGGAGGGGGAGAATTTTATAACGGCTCCTCTTTTATTTTGCCACTTTCCCCCCTCGAAGCGTAAACGCTATGCCGGATGCAGATTGCTAGTGGCGTGTCAATACGTCCCCTGATATTATGCGATATCCTAAAAGGAAACTTTAAGGATATTCACGCCAGGAGTTAGAATTCTGGAGACCTTAAGTTAAATTCTCTGGGAATATCACTGTAGTCAAATATACCCTAGGAAGCTACTTAAAGGAACCTTCCATCAGGACGACATGGCCTGAGCCCAAAAATTACTTTACAATATACAGTACTTGAATATTCAAGATTTGCCTTTCATGTTCTAAAGCCCTGTCCACACGATCGAGCATGCCCGACGGGCAAACAGTGATACCAGGCCACAATAGTTAGTAAGAATGAGGGTTAATGACGTCAGAAGCGGGAAAACCACAGACAGGGATCTGGCATCATACAGTTTTGCCAGATCCCTGCCTTTAGTTTTCCCGCTTCTGACGTCATCAACCCTCATTCTTACTAACTATTGTGGCCTGGTATCACTGTTTGCCCGTCGGGCATGCTCAATCGTGTGGACACGACTTGAGTGATATTTGAAAAATGTTTATGTTTTTGTACTGTATTCCCAGTCTTTATTAGGAGTATGGTACAGTATATAAATTTTTTTTAATAATCTAGTTCAGTTCTAAAGATATCTCGAAGTAACCTAGCAAAGTTTATGCAGTATACTGTATTTCAGATTTATTTATGCTGGCCTGTATTGATCTTTAAATACTGATTCCTATATTCCACATTGCTGCACTTGTAAACATGGTGTAAACCTCTGCTTAATATCTATTGAATTTTGTTTGCATTGTACGTAATGAAGGATTATATTACACACTTAATTGTACAAGTGCTCTCATTTCACCAGATACATAGAAGAACGTGTTACTGCTGTTGGATGTGAATTAGCAGCAGCTCATTTTATTGTGCATAGAGGAGGAAAAATACTTAAGAGAGGATCGAGTGAATGGATTGAAAGGGATGAAGACATGGAGTATGATCTACCTCGTCATTTCACTCCTGGTTTTTATGTGGAATGTATTGATGCCTCTGGATTCCAGCTTCGGTATGAGGGTTTGGAAACCATAGGTAATTACTAGTGTGTTTAATTTCTTTTCTTTATCTTCAGTTTGAATGAAATATACATACATACATACATATATATATATATATATATATATATATATATATATATATATATATATATATTATATATTTGTTTATTTATTTATTTATTTATTCCAGTATAACTAACTGGTATGGTAATTACACTTTTGTAAATTTTCATCTTTACTTCAAACTTTATATGTATTACTGTACATTATATCTGGAAATTTATTGCTTTTCTAACATTGAAAGTAGAAATGAATTTTAATATTAGCTTATTCAACATATCTAATAACTTAGAATTAGCAACAGCTGATGACCAATAACTGCATAAAGGTTGATCATGACTGGCAATGGCAAGGGACAGTGCCAATGCCCAAGCTAGCAGGACAATACCCTAGAGATTGACCATATGTTCATAGGATCAGCACCCAAGCTAGGACCAAGGAGGGCCAGGCAATGGCTGCGGATGAATCAATAGGTAGACCTATAGACTCCCCCAAAACCCCTCCCTCCTTAGCTCATAAGGATGGTGAGGTTGCAGACACTACAAGAAACTATCAAGCCCAAGTGAGACTCGAACCCTGGTGTGGCGATCGGCAGGCAGGGATGTTTCCAATAGGCCACCACAAGCCCATATAAGAGATGCTGGAATAGACAGAGTTCAGTTTGATGTAATGGAAGGAAATAGCTTGACAGAGAAATTGTGGGAAAAAAGGAATAATGGAATTACGCCAAAGTTATTATGCAAAGATGCCAAATACAGTTTTCCAGAACTCAGAAAAGTTGAGAAGAAACACACATGATGGTATAAATTCTGACAAAGAAAGGTGCTGTTCTGTTATGCCAGAAAAGACATTGTAGAATGCTTCATGTTTATAATGAGAGAATGGAAATGATAAATGCATAAAATTAGAAGTCTAGCAAAATAAATTTAAGAAATTGGTAAGTGTAAAATACTGGAAGGAGGATGAACAGATGACAATAATGGGTGTGTTTAATTTGACCCCTGGGAAGTACAGTAATATCTAGAGAGAGATGGCTGTGGAATCAAAATGAATGGTGAACAAGAAAAAAAAAGCATCTTAAAGCATACTTAGGACCTGGCTTTGGGCAGTAAGGGAAGAAAATAATGATGTTTTGACGAAGGATTAACTGAGAGGAGGGAGGCAGAGGAAGATGGCAAGAAGAAAGGAAAGTATTATTGTCGAATGGAATAAAAATTTATACTGCCAATAGAAGAAACCAGGTTTTTCCTACTTAAGAAGTGTTCATAGGATTCATAGTTGAACAATTGAATACAGGGCAGTATCTACAGCTATGTAACTCCAAATACAGAAGCACCTTAGCTTGAAAGACATACAGTATAAGCCATTTTTACACAATGGACTGAAAATTTGCTTTTATACCAGTATCAATCTTCTCAACTTCCTCTCTTGAAATGGGAGTATATCCAGTTATCTTATTTGCTGAAGTTCCATGTCCTGGATGTTGACAGTCAGTTGTCTCCAGCTCTCCCTGTCTCTAGCCATTTGTATCACTTGATTTGGTGTATAAGTACCCTCCAAGGCCACCACAATACTGTCAATGTACTTTTCTCTCTGCTTCTCCTCTATCCTCCCAGTGAAACATAAGTGCTCTTTCAACATGCTCAACAAAATTCAGTAAGGCTTTTTTTGGCTATCAGAATTCTCCTCTTATTTCGTGTTCCTTTACTATCTTGAGTCACCATATTACCCAGGTTAACAGTTGTTAGATTGCTTTTTTCTTTCATTGTCTATTGTTATCTTGCATATTTGGGGTTCTGAGGTCTTTGATGCCACTACCACTTCAGTTTTTCTTACATTTATTCTTAGTCTCATTAAGTCACTGTATCCAGAAGTCATTGTAACTTTTTGGTAGTGTCAGCAATAATCATTATCTCATCTGCATAATGAATGTTATTTATATGGACTTCTCCAATACTAATCCCTTTCGTACCTATGATGTTCTCAAGATATTTACCATATAATGCAAATAGATCTGGATTCAAAACACATCCTGGCACACTCCTCTCCATTTCTACTATTTTATCCGTGATATTGGATTGTTATCGATGTTGGCTGCTGCCAGTTGACTCCACTTTAAGTTGGTAATGAGTGTGATGTCCTTTCCATCTAGTTTTATTATTTGCAGGATTTCTATTAGGTTTGTGTTCCTCACTTCATCGAATGCTTTCTTATAATCAATTAAGTACTGTACATATATTCATCTTTTTACATTTCAGTAGATGTCTGTTATAATTTTTATGATAAAAAATGGCATTTCTGGTAACTTTCCCCTCAACAAATCCATTAGGCCTATGTGCTTCTGCAATTTCTGGTTTTAACTTTTATTTTATTAAAATTATTTTAGTATGATTTTTTAGGATTTAACTCATTAACCTGATGGTCCTAAAGATTATATTCTATTGCACCAGGTTTCTCAGGTATTGCTATGAAAACTGATTTATACATCTCTTTTTGAATGTACTCTATATGCCAACAATTTTTCTTATTCCAAAATCCCCATTAACAAATATAATTTCACTTGTCACATTGTCATTGCATAGGCTTTTTCCCTTTTTAAAATATCTAATTACACTACTTTTCTCATTTAATAAGCATTGGCCATTCGTGGGTATGTACAGACTTTGTCTCTCACCCGTCTTCAAAAAGATCCTTTACCTACTACTCCCAACATTTCAAGACATCTTCAATTTCTATCAATTACTCCCTCCCTGTTTTTAATCACAGTTCCTATTTTCATTATCTGCTTTCCCACCACTTTATCTTTCTGTGCATGCTTTGAATCTTGTGATATGTCTAGTTTCTCCATTTACCTACACTGATCATTAATCTAATACTACTTTGCTGCATCACTTGCTCATCTAATTTCAAAATTCAGCTCTTCATACCTTTGGGGGGTTCCTTTCTTTATGCACTCTCCTCTCTTCCATCATATCCAAGATCCTGTCTGTCATCCACCCCCCACCCATTTTCCCTCTTGTTCCAGTCCCTGTCATTCACCTTCCCCCTCCAGTGGTTCTTCACTTATAACACCCCACTTCAATGCTATATGCCTCTTTGAACTGCTCATTCTGTCTTCCCTTTTTCTTTTTATTATTATATGATGACAGCAATACTGGACAATTCCTTGACAGAAACAAAAATTAAAAACTACTTGTATTTAGTTATATAACAGAAAATATAAGACAGCATTGACAGTTACACAATAGCTGCAAGTGGGTTGAAGAGAAAAATGTTATACAAGAGAATTTTCAAGCCCTTGTGTAATAAGAGCTTTGTCTCTTCTGTTAAGGCTTATCCTGCATTGCTGTTATATAGCTATGAGTGCTATTCTATATTTAGCATTATATAACTGTGAATAAAATTGCTTCATGTCATTTCTCCCTAGGCTATGGTACTCAAAGGTTTTTTTCTATAATAAAAGGAAATAATTGGTCCGAGTTAGTACAATAAGGTACATATTCACAGATTTCTAGCATTACCTGGGTGCTAATATCTATTGCTTAACCCCTGTGAATATGGGGGGAGGGTGTTTGTAATCTTATACTTATACTACCTTATATTTGTAGAAAGGTTTTCCCAACTATTCCATCTTGTACCATTCCAGAATGAGAGGCCTCTTTTTTGTTGTTTAGGGATGAGCATGACACACTAAACTCTTTGTGCCAAACCATCAGATGTCCTGTTCTGGGAAGGGAGGAGGGCCCTTGCTATGAAATAACTTTTATGAATTGAAAATATAATTTTTAATCTCTTACTAGAATAATTATTTTGGAGGGGCAGAACCCTGCAATTGCACGATTAAAGGAGAATTGAAGATAAAAAAAGATCAGAAACCAATCCATTGGAATACCAGCTGTGAAAGCTATGAGCATTTCCTGTCTTGGATTAACCGATTTATTTACACACACATCTAACATATTGCTACTCCTTGTAAGCAGAAAGGTAGAAGGAAACATGTAGAAACACACCTGGTAAACACTTGAAATATATTTTATTTACAGGAAAAGAACCATTTTAATCATCTTAATTGAAAGCTTACAACATTCTTTATTAAATATTAGTTTGACAAAGGTAAAATGGCGTTGTTCCAGAAATAAAAAATATCTGTGACATTATCTTGTGTTTGTTGTAAGTCCATTTTCATGCCGTCAATAGAAGGTCATGTGATATATTACTTAGAAACAGTTCTTACAATCTCCCCCCACCTAATCAAAGACTGGTGATTGAAGCGTCCTCTGGGATGTATGTATGTAGTAGGTTAGCCAAGGCACCAGCCATCTGTTAAGATACTACCGCTACAGAGTTATTGGGGCCTTTGACTGGCCAGATAGTACTTCATTGGATCCCTCTCTGTGATTATGAATCATTTCATCTTTGACAACACATACACAGAATAGTCTGGGCTATTCTTTACACATTCTCCTCTTTCCCCATACACTTGACAACACTGAAATTACTAAACAATTCTTCTCTCAAGAGGTTAACTAGTACACTGTAATTGTTCAGCATCTACTTTCCTCTTGGTAAGGGTAGAAGAGACTCTTTACCTATAGTTAGCAGCTCTAATAGGAGAAGGAAACTCTAAAATCAAATCATTGTTCTCTAGTCTTGAGTAGTGCCATAGCATAGCCTCTGTATCATGGTCTTCCACTGTCTGGGGTTAGAGTTCTCTTGCTTGAGGGTACACTCACACACTATTGTCTTATTTCTCTTCCTCCTATTTTTTAAAGTTTTTATAGTTTATATGCGAAAGATTTAAATTGTTAATTACTTCTCTTGTTATCTTATTTCCTTATTTTATTTCCTCACGGGGCTATTTTCCCTGTTGGAGCCCTTTGTCTTATAGCATGCTGCTTTTCCAACTAGGATTGTAGCTTAGCAAGTAATAATAATAATAATTAAACCTGTCTGTTAATACCCAAGTATTTCTGCCTTATGTAGACATTTCATAGTATTTCTGTTTTCGCTGTATATGAGATGCGGTTCCTCGTGCAGTATAATGGTGATGGAGTGTTGGTGTGAATCTAGTTCTATTAACACATATTTTGTACGTTCTAGATCTGTAGGGATGTAGGATTTCCTGGACGAGGTGTGTTTTTTGTGCTGGAAACTTTCCTCTAATGCTTTTACAGATGTTAGAGAGGGATGGTGTGTTCATTTGAATCCCGAAATACTTCTGCAGGCATTGCTAATGATTGTCCGTAGAGTGCCTCCCCTGGTGAAGTGTTAAGGGGTACACAAGAGGCTGTTCTCAGTCCTAATAGGATACATTTTAAAACCTTTTTCCTCTTTCCATCCTCACATTTGATAGTGAGTGCTGCTATAAGGGTGCCATGGAAACCCTCAACCATACCATTGACTTCTTGACTGTATGTCGTCATGTGAATTAATTTTGTCGCGACAAGGGGATTCCATAGAGCTGATGTCAAGATGCCAGAGAAAACTCACTCTCTCTCTCTCTCTCTCTTATCACTGCTTATGCATTAAGAAACTCTGTGATTGTCAACCCAATCAAAGCATTTGCGCAACTTTTTGCCATCTGCTGTTGACAGTTGATGACTCAGTCCATCCGGTATTCTATTCTATGGTGATGAAAAATTATCTCTATCCCTTGGAGGGGGTTAGGGGTCATACAATGTCGACGTGAATATGAGCGACCGAGGCAATGATCGGCTGTCTTAAAGTCCTCTATCTAAGATTCTGTGTGCTTTGTGATCTTTGATGTCTGACAGGAAGGAAATTTTGTGGACCAATTTCTGGATGTCTGTCTTCATTGGCCTCCAAATGTCTCCGTCATCTATGACGAAATTCCGTCACGAAAGGGCGGAACTTTCCTGCCTGAAGTGCTGTAGGTCTTCATTATCCCTCTGGGTTGCTGCTATCTTAGGGTATAATACCCAGATTTGGGCAGCATTAATGGTGTTTCTGGAAAGGTGGTTTTTAAAGGAGTTATACTGTATATATAAATGAAAATTGTCTTTATAAATGTCTGGGTTGGAAGGATCTAATGTCCTAGACCAGTGAAAAATATAGATATACTCTAGGTTTTGTTGGGGATCAACTTCATTCCAGATAGATTGCACAAAGTACCTCTTTTACCTAAATCCGGTAAGAGAATTGACGCATGAGCTATATACACTCAAGAGATGACACAGTAAATGTAAATAGTGTTTTGCGGTCAAGATACTTATTGTACTTACCGTATATGATATAAATAGTAATAGGCAAAGAACATTCCCATAGGGAACATTAGGGCTTATAGTATGTCTTCACTGTAGTGCTTATCAGCAAGATTACATTATGTATTCACTATATTGTTCCTAAAAAAATTTTTTGATCTATAATTTGTTGATTAAAATTCCACGGTGCTGTAGATTTTTATGTTATTTATGAAGAATCAATGTGCCAAGGAATCACAAAGAGTGAGCTTTCACCCTAATGATGGATCCCTGTAAGAATGGCTTAAAAATTTCTTGGGTGGTCACTTGGTGTGTCACTTGATGTTGAATAGTCAACCACCTCATCAACTTAAAACTAATACATTTCTTCATTTTTCCAGGTAATTTAGAATATCTAAAATGGCTGGATGTTTCAAATAGTGAGTATATTGATGATTGGTGTATTGACCGAATATGTGGTCAGTATGCCAACACTTTGGAGTACCTGAACTTGAGTAACTGTACTGGCATTTCAGAACGAGGATTTTCTGCCTTAGCAAGGTTGAAGTAAGTAAAATTTTATGTTTTTGAAAATTAATACATTATACTATATTATAGCACTACTTTCAGTTCTACAGTAGTGACCTTGATAGTATTTTATGTAGGTAGTTCATACATATTTGGAAATGATGTGGGTAGTCCATACATATTTGGAAATTATTTCTATAAATCTCTCCTAAGCTTCATATGGCTTCCTTCTCAAAACTGGTAAAATGTTGATAAAAAACAAAATTTATTTTCCCTTTTATTTTATTGCAAGCCTTACCCCCTATAGTTGTGTATGAAAACAACTAATGCCTCAATAAGTTGATAGCCTTCAAGTCTTCTCATGAATCCTGGGAAAGTGTCACTTGGTTCTAGCCATGATCGAGATAGTAATTGGGATGTCTTCTAATGGCTTTGATATGCATTCTTGGATTAACCGTTCAAGGGATTCATTGCTGTGTTGTGAAACTACATTTCCTTGGTTCTCCTTGTACTCACAAAAGGTGATATAGCCAGGGTCGTGTGGTCCTAGTGCTTCAGCAAGTACCTTACAGCTCTCAAAGGACATTGTAAAAGCTGGTCAGTGTCATCGGTGGTTATGTCCCTAACACTCATAACTAGGGAAGATAGAAATCTGGAATCGTATATTGATGGGTTCTGATTTTCGTGACAATATGGATCGAGGGGAAGAGAGAAACCTGCCTCCACCCCTTGAATGGGTGATGTTGAAGGAGAGCCCATGCAGCTTGCTAACACATTTAGCCGAAGCTGAAGCCAGCAGGAAAACAGTCTTCAGGGTGAGGTTCCTGTCCGAAGCTTGCCTCAATAGCCGAAGCTTGCCTCAATAGTTTTTAGGGCAACCCTTATAAGGAATGTAACACATTTACCAGTTGTTCTCCGACTAACAAATCTTACATTATTTGTGTGGATTATCTTTCGGCGCAGTTGGAAGGTAGCCATTACACTAAAAGTGCGAGGTGGCAACCCTGCCCAACCACTGTACTGGGTATGAGGGGAGGGTTCCTGCTGCCACCTATATTTATCTACTCGCACATCTGTGAACTATGTCACTTTTTTCTTTTGGCTTGTAGAGAGGAGACGTCTCCTCTCTCTCTCCTCCTCAAGAATACCATTGACTTTGCTCATGCTCTTTGCTCTTTCTTTTACAGGTGTGACTGTGCTTCTTCCCCGACACTCCAATGCAAACATGCCCTGGTCACGAGGGCGCCACTTGCAGTACCTTCATGTCGTCGGTGGAGACCAACCCTCGTTCCTTAATTCCGACCTGCAGGGGGCGTTGCTCACCTTGCAACAAGTGTAGGGAGTGGCCTGACTCCCAGTGGGAGAAATTTGGGCGCCACAGGAAGTAGAAGGCTAAAAGTGATCTTTCTCTCCCGGGGTAAGGAAACTGCGAGCCTCTTCTTCACGCAGGCCCAAATGTCTTCCCGATGCTCCTCCTTGTTTGCCTTCCTCCGGGGAGCGATCGAACAGGAATGCAGATCAGATAACGCCATGGCAACCTTGGGGTACGGGGCGGGTCTTGCTTCCCCTAGCGGAGTACCTTCATCTCCAGCTGACGGGGAACCATTATCACTTGCAGATATGTTGCAGGTGTGGCCATCTTTGAGGGTGTCTGCTCCCCCTTCGAAGTAAGCATTGCTGCAGCTCCTTTAGCATGGCACTAGGAAGGATCCTTCTCCAGAGCCTTTAACATCTTTTGTTCTAGACCTGTATGAAGTCCACCTTTTGCCCTCTCCTGCCCCTTCCAGGCTTTAAGACAATCGCCCCTCCAATGCCCTCCAGCTGACGACGAACCAGTTCGCCATCATGGGACTTCATCGTCTCCTAACCCTCAGCCTTTTATCTCGCCCCACAAGAATGGTTCCAACTTGTGAGCTAAGCTCCTTCCCGCTGCAGGCAATGATGATCTTCAAGCAGCCACCGTTCCATCTGCTAGCTGTTTGCATGAGTGAGACCCACCATCTTCTCATCCTTCGGGACTATCTTCATCTGGACGTCGTTTGCAACCTTTCGAAGATCATCTTTGAGATCAAAGGTCATCATGATCTCGCCGCTCTTCCTCGTGAAAACGTCGAACTAGAGCTTCATGCTCATGAGACTAAAGGATATCACAATCTCGGCGCTCTTCTTTAAGAAGGTGTTCCGACTCTCGAGCTAAAAGCTCACAATCGCGAACTTCATGATCACGAGCTAGACATTCTAGGTCTAGATCTGGACGCTCGCGTTCTAGATCACGACAACCTAGATCATGGGGGCGGCGCGCACGTTCACGAGGGAGAGAGTGACTTTCACGATCACGTGGTCGACGATCAAGATCGCGAGGGTGATGTTCACAATCGCGAGGCCAACGCTCATGTTCTAAGCTAGACCCTCTGGACATTCACACCTTCAAGATCATGAACTGAACGTTCGCAATCCAAGCCTAAGCGTTCCTCTTCACGAGGACAAGGTAGACGTTCACAAACCACGTGATGTTCTACAGCTTGTACATCTCCTCAATAACCTCCAACCAAACCTGATCTTTCTATTGACCAACCCTCAAGAAAGCCATCTGATTAAGCTACACCCAGCGCTCTTTGCTGCCTGGGGTGCTTTATCTAAGCGCTCGCCCATTAAACGCTCTCAGCCGCGTCCCATCGCGGTGACACGTTCTCCAACCCTTCGAGTTCCTCTGGTTCAGGGGCCCTCATTGCCTACACTGGCGAGCATGAGTGGTCCTCCAGTGCAACAGAGTCCTCCAGTGCAACAGAAGCCCTTAGGGTCTCACCCTTCTCGATCGGCACCTATCGCTCATGAATCACGCTTGTTAACACATGAATCTCCCGATTTCACGTGTGACTTGCCAGTTTCCATGAGCAATTCAAATTAGGAGTACGGGAATCGCGAGCAAGCGCGGTCTCAACACCTCCGCCTGAATCCACCTTCAGCGGAAGGCCAGTTTCTTTCCCTGAAGGGCTTGAAGAACCTCCAAACAAGGTCACTAAGGTTTCTAAAGTCGACTCTTTCTTGTAAAACAAGGAGACTGGAGACCAGTCATAGATCACTGACCCCTAAACAAGTTTGTCCAGCCGACTCCGTTCAGAATGGAGACGGCAGACATGGTTAACCAGGCTGTAAGACAAAGGGACTTCATGTGCACATGGGATCTCAAGGATGCATTCAGTACTTCCAGATCCCAGTCCATCTGTCTTCCAGAAAGTATCTCAGATTTATACATGAGAACTAAAGATACCAGTTCAAGGTTCTCTGCTTCGGTCTCGCAACAGCACCTCAGGTCTTCACCAGGGTGTTCGCCCTATTGTCATCTTGGGCTCACAAGAACAGCCTTCGTCTTCTCAGATATTTCGGCGATTAGCTTATTCTAGAAGACTCGGCGATGACCTTTCGCCATCACCGGGATATGCTTCTGGAGTTTTGTCAGGATCTGGGGATCATGATAAATCTCGAGAAGTTGTCACTGCTTCTATCTCAGAGATTGGTTTATCTCTATGATTATAGGCACCAACAAACAGAAAGACAAGAGTACACAGGCTGAGAGAAGTGGCAAGACTCTTCCTCAGATAGGAAGATCTACCAGCCCAACAGTGGTTACATCTCCTAGGTCACCTAACTTCCCTGCTCCGTCCAGTTCCAAACAGCTGCTTCAGGATCAGATCGCTGCAATGGCAGCTAAAGTCTGTGTGGAACCAACACTCAGACTCCCCACACACTCCAGTTTTCATTACTCAGGACCAAGTGACGCATGTGCTATGGTGGGTGGCAGACAAAAACCTTTGCAAAGGGTAAGATTTTCTCGTCCCTCCTCCGGGTTAGCTGCTCTGTATAGATGCATCAAAAAAAGATGGGGGCCCATTTGCTGCAACACAAGGTCTCAGGCCTATGGTCAGAGTCAGGTACCAGCACATAAACCTCTTGGAAATGAGAGCAGCCTTTCTAGCTCTCCTTCAGTTCCACCAGTTGCTGGCAAGTCACTGTGTGGTGTTGATGAGAGACAACACTGCTGTGGTGGCTTTCATAAACAAACAAAGCTGTACCCTTTTTGCAGCCCCTATGCCATCTTTCAGTAGAGATTCTAAGATGATCAGAAGAACATTTGGTGTCCCTATCAGCTCGCTTCATTCCGGGCAAGAGGAATGTGCTCTCAGACAATCTGAGCAGAGCGACTCAGATAGTGGGCTCCGAATGGTCTTCCAACAACGATGGGACAACATAGAGCATCCAACAATTTAATGATGATCCTCATAGCTCTGCTATGGCATCATGCAGAATGGCTTCCAGACCTTCTGCAACTTCTAGTAGATCTCTCGAGAGAACTACCTCCACTACCAGATCTACTCAAACAACCTCACATGAACATCTTTCATAAGACTGTCCCGTCTCTTCGGCTTCACGTCTGGAGACTATCCAGCATCTCTCTCAGAGAGGCTTTTCGCAACAAGTTGAAAAGAGGATGTCCAGCTTCGTGCGAAAGTCTTCTGCCTCCGTAGATCAGGCAAAGTGGGTGGTGTTGTGGAAGGAATACCTCTCCACTGGATGCTACTATTCCAATTATAGCAGAGTTCCTTGTATACCTTGCTCTGAAAGGAGTAAATATTTCCTATGAACCATTACGCCATGTAAAAGATCGTACTCTAACATTGAAGACAGAGTTACTACTCGCTTTAGCCTGAGCAAAGAGAGTTAGCGAACTTCATGGTCTCTCATACGACATCACCCATTCAAGGGGATGGAGGGAGGTAACACATGGCTTCATCCCAGAGTTATTGCAAAGCCTCCAAATCCGGGGGTATTGGATCCTAGATTTGGGCCCTTTCAGATTAAGAGTCAACATTCTGTAAGCAATGATCCAGATCAGTTGTTACTATGCCTAGTGAGGAGTTTGACATATCTTAAACGCACTGGAGCAATATGGCCCCGACTAACATCCTTATTTGTTACTGCTCACTCAAGAGTCCTCGCTGCCATATAACACAGCTGCAGAGACATAGTACCTCCATGTTCACTCATAAATACCATTGAGTGACCTGTTAGAAGAGGGCAAACCTCTTTAAAAGCTACAGAGGCTGCTCTCATCTCCAAAACGTTCGTGATTATTATTATTATTATTATTAGCTAAGCCACAACCCTAGCTGGAAAAGCAAGTTACTTATTTATAAGCCCAAGGGCTCCAACTGGGAAAAATAGCCCAGTAAGGAAAGAAAATAAGTAAACAATATAAGAAGTAATGAAAAATTAAAATATCCTAAAAAACATTTAACAACATTAAAACAGATAATTCATATACTGTATAAACTATAAAAAGACTTATGTCAGCCTGTTCTACATAAAAACACTTGCTGTAAGTTTTTAACTTATTAAGTAATACTGATTCAACCACCCGATTAGGAAGATCATTCCACAACTTGGTTACAGCTGGTATAAAACTTCTAGAATACTGTGTAGTATTGAGCCTCATGGTGGAGAAGGCCTGACTATTAGAATTAACTGCATGCCTAATATTACGAACTGGATGGAACTTTCCAGGAAGATCTGAATGTAAAGGATGGTGAGAATTATGAAAAATCTTACGCAACATGCATAATGAACTAATTGAACAACTGTGCCAAAGATTAATATTTAGATCAGGAATAAGAAATAAGACCGTAAGTTCCAGTCCAACAAATTAAGATGAAAATCAGCAGCTGAAGAGCAGACAGGAAAACAGTACCCAAAACAAGGTAGAAAGAAAGAATTAAAACACTTCTTGAGAATAAATTAAGACTTTCTCAATAAGCCAATTTTTTGTGCAATTGAAGAAGACACAGATCTAATGCGTTTCTCAAAAGTATTTGCTGTCGAGAATCACAACTAAAATTTTAAGAGTAATACAAAATTAGAGAGATATTATCAATGCTGAGATCCCAGCAATCTTCCTCCATCCAGGAGCCAGATATCATGTGTCGGCATAGGTGGGCTCCCCTTCCCTCTTTGTTAAGTGTCCAAAAAGAGATGGAACTCTGGAGGAGGCAGCATGAGTGGGCATCCTTGTAGGTTTTCTTTCTCCAACCACATCTGAGGTCCCTCCTGAATTCATCTCTATTCTTACAGAGAGAAGAATGGGTCGTTAAGACATGTCCATGCTAACTTTCTTCCATGGAAGGATATTAGGCGCGATCGGCCTCCTGGCACTAACTACTCTCAAGACATCAAATGTCCAAGGAGTTTTCCTGCAACAATTGCAGGAAGGGAAGAGCTGCCTTCTTGCAAATCTGACAACTCTCCTTGGGACGGTGTCAATGTCTGTCCCCAGATAGACCTCCCAATTGAGTTCCTACTCAGATTCCGCTAGAATCAACCAATCGTCCAGGCAGTGAAGCAGGCGGATCCCGTTGCCATGAACCCACAAGAAGATTAGTTTGAAGACCTGGAGCACTGTCAACAGGCCGAAACAGAGAACCAGAACTGAAGGACCTTGCCTGCTTTCACTATCCGGAGATGCTTCCTGGAGGAGGGGTGAACCGGGATCCGAAAGTAAATATCTTTCAGATCCAGAGTCACTATGTAATCCTGCAGTCTTTTAGCTTGCCTAACCATGGCCACTGTCTCCTTCTTGAAGGGTGTTTGGCGGATGAAGTTGTTAAGAACTGAGAGGTCAATGACCGGTTTCCAGGCTCCAGACACTTTGCTTACAAGAAAGAGTCGACTGAAGAAGCCTGGAGAGTGGTCGTTACCCTTCAGCAGCATGTGCTGTACATACTTCCTTCTGCAGGCCAAGATCTGCTGACCCCCAGGAATTTGATGATGTTATCGGAGGATGACTTGGAGAGGGAGAGCTGATAAACGAGGGGACCTTCTATCCATCTTTTTGCTCTGTTGAAACACGACCTCTCCCTATTGGTCCGTAGGAACCCCTCCACTGGTGGGAGGAAGGGCCAATGTCTTCCTCGACCCCGATTCTGTTAAGGGTGAAAAGACTAGAAGAGGTTTTGAGGATTGATTGTCGAGGTCTTGCTCCTCTTAAGTGTCAATTTACGGTTTGGTTGGGCAGAAGAATTCCCTTGTCCTGACATCGAAGGTTGGGTTGGCAAAAGGACATTCCCTCTTAAGGATGAAGTCGTGGGTCTCTCCGCCACTTTTTGACTGTTGCCTCAATCTCTAGTATTGGAAAGAGTGATGGCTTGTTGAAGTACGAGTTGCGGAGGTTAAGTCCCTCCTGACGACTGATGTGTGTATAGAAACGAGCAGTAATTACCTCTCTTCATTTAAGTACCCAATTTGCCCATTGGTTTGCAGCCTGGTTCATAAGAAATTCCACTGCCTTGACCCCTGTCAGAACATTGTCCTTAAGAACTTGCTTCTTGGTTGAATTGGTAAGATCCTTGGTGTCTGCCAAAAAGCTGACAGCGCCAGACCAATGGTCAATCCAGAAACCGCCTGCATTGTTGTCGTTGAAGTGATCGCTATGCCCGACGCTTCTGCCACCGAGAAGGAAACTGGGACCACTACTAACCGTTCTCAAGAGAAGCCTGTTGTCACCAATCCAGCTGCCAAAATCAAGTGGAAGAGGAGAGGAAGGGTCTCCTGCATGCAATATTATTTGCATTGCGGGGGAAAGGCTGCCAGGATCAAGCGGGAGGAACTGTGCCCTAAGCAAATCGTTGTTCCCTGAAAGCCGAGTTTCTATCTTGGTTAAAATCTCCTTGGCCAAAAAACCCTGAAAGCTCAAGTTTGAGTCTGGCAAGACTAGGGCCATGACAAAGAAGGTCAATTGCCACCATTTTGTCTTTTGGAGGTGATATCGTTCACTTTGCAGTGAAGTACTTTCAGGAAAGTCGAGTCTGGTTCCCCTTCTGCCTTTGAGGACCAGAAACTATTGGCTGAGGATCTCCTTCAGAGCCTTCCGACTCTGACTCTACTAAATCCCTCTCTTCAATGCCATCATCTCCAGACTGACGAGTAGCTCCAGCTGAAGTGTCTTGCTCTGGAATCTTCAATGCTTGCAGCATCCATTAAAGTCTAGGATCCTGGAATCTTCAATGCTTGCAGCAAACAAGAAAGCCTAGGATCCTGAGAAGGGGCTGCCTTTGGGGCAGTCATAGTGTCTTTCCTCTCCCTCTTATGGATGCCTGCTGAGAAGGGAGAGAGGTTGCTAGCCAATGTCCTTGGGTCTACTAGTGCCTTGTTATTTAGAGGGTGGTTGATGGGTCAAGAGTTATAATATAGAGGGTGGTTAATGGGTCATGGGTCTTTTTCCTCTTTACTGGAGATGGATGTTCTTCAAAGAACTCAATTGGCAAGAGCTGATAGTTCTCCACCAGAGACACCTGTCGAACAATGCTAGGGTAAGAGAGGGTAGAAGCAGGATCCTCCTCCCTCCTGGGAGCCCCCAAACTTGCTTGGGAGAGTAGTTGCAACTCTTCTGAAGGAGAAGGCTTACCTATTGTGTGCCTTCGGAAGCAGACAGTCTGTCACTTATGATGAGATTAGGACGAGTCTATGGCGAATAGATGACAAGCGTTTGTGGCAATCTGATTAAGAGCACCTTGAAGAAGTATACACTCGATGATGATGACAACTTTCATGTCTAGAATGAACAGGTGAAAAGTTAGGATTTAGTTCTACTAGAAAACGCTTTAACAATCGGATGAGGGATATTGCCTATGATTGTGAGATGAGCCCCACTTGTTCTCTAACGAGGAAAGATTGTTTAAGCACTAACACACATTGTTTTCTAACAGGGAAAGATTATAAAATTGCTTGAGTGCTGAGCATGTGTGACACAGGTGCCTAGAACTCCTTTGCATTCTCAAAGTGAAGTGAGGAGATGATCATCTGGAGGACTTGTGGCGCGAGCAACAAGGCGAGGAGCATCCAGGGAAGGCTTGCAGGAACACTTTTGACAGGACAGACCCGATGAGATAAAACCTGGTGATCGGTAGGTTAGCTCGTGTTTCAAAACGAGTCTAGGAGAAGATCGCTCATGGTGAGCATGGCAAAGGGAGACAGAATTCCTCGGGTAAGAAAGTCTAGTAGAGTAGGAAGGCGATGTTCTATACTTGCAAGGAGCAGGATCAGGCGAGGCTCTCATACAGTGAGAGGGCGGAACTTAGATTGTAATTAAAGACACGGCTGAAGCGTGGCTGGAATTGCAAGGAGATGGTCTAAGATGAGGCTGACAATTAAGTGAAGCACTCCCTGAGGAAACTCGTGGTCTGGAAGAATGGAAAGATGAGAGTCTGGAAGCTTTAGTCCTTGGAGAAGGTCATCTAGGTGGCGGGTCGTCCTTGGAGTAAGAGATCTCCTCTAAAGGGCAGGTCTAGGATCTTCCTCCAGAGGGTAAGGATCGCGCCGAGGTTGTGCAGCAACCTGGCAATCATGCTCCGAAGGGCAATGCTCAGGAGGCGAGCTCCTAGAAGGGCGAGGGTAATCTGCTTGGGCGAGGGTAATCTGCTTGGGCGAGGGTAATCTGCTTGCTGAAGTAATGACTCTTAAAAACATGGGCACAGGATCTGGAGAGGCAAGACAAAGTTGATCATCTGTAGTCGAAGGGGCAACGACCGTAGTCTCCTGGCACTGACCTCTGACAGGCGTCTGGAAGCAAGGAACTGCTGCAGCTTATCCTCCGATGGGGAACCATGGATACCCAAGGAGGGCTACAGCATATGTGAAGCATCAAACCTAAAAAAAAGAAAAGAGGGTTTCCCCGAAGAGGTTCTTCCATTTCACTAGAGGAAACGGATGAACTTCCCTACCCCAGGGCTTGCCATAAGGTTAAAGGACCACCACTCTTACTCAATTGGCTCCCAAAGGAAGTCAGAAGAGAAATGTCAGACAGAAGAGTACCGGGGGTGGAAGCTGCTGCTTGGGCCTTCTTCGACTTCAAGGATGACCCTGGAGGCGAAGAATCCCTCTTAGGATTCTTCTTCCTTCTTCTGCAATTCTTCTCACACAGGAAGGATGGGAGCCATTACAATCATTAATAGGGGAAACTTGGGAACAAGCATGCCCTTGGCACTGAGAACACTACAGATGATGATGATTGACATAAAGTACACTCGTGAAAGTGCCGAAGGTATTAGGCAGTACTCCTGGATATTTCTGCATAATGGGAGGCATCCTTAAAGAAACAAATCACTTGATGAAACACACTGGAAAATTAAAGTAAATATTAATAAAGTTCTGCCAAATATTAGCTCCAGCTAGAGAAATGTGTACTCTCTGACAGTTGAGAACTAAGGGAATAGTCAGCGAGCCAGGTGGGGGACGGTTGCTTCCCCACTACTGATAGACATTTTTAAGATGTGATTAGGGCATATATATGTGAAAAGAAATAAAGAATAATTTTTTCAATGCAAACTATTATTTTAACCCTTTTACCCCCAAAGGACGTACTGGTACGTTTCACAAAAGCCATCCCTTTACCCCCATGGACGTACCGGTACGTCCTTGCAAAAAAAATGCTATAAAAAATATTTTTTTCATATTTTTTATAATTTTTTGAGAAAATTCAGACATTTTCCAAGAGAATGAGACCAACCTGACCTCTCTATGACAAAAATTAAGGCTGTTAGAGCAATTTAAAAGAAATATACACCAAAATGTGCTGGGAAAAAAGTAACCCCTTGGGGGTTAAGGGTTGGAAATTTCCAAAAAGCCTGGGGGTAAAAGGGTTAACATCGGCACTGTAGCATTCTGTACAGATTTTTGACTAAGCCCAGCATCTGGCCTCATGCTGATGCAAATCTAGTTTTTCTTGAACTATGCTGCAAACTTTAGCAAATATTTCATCAAAATAATTATTGGATAACAGCAAATATGTCATCGGAGTACTTTCGGGAAAAATTTAGGAAAAGTGTCATCAGAACACCATAGGGTGAATATAAAGAAAAGGCAATGTGCTCTAAAAAAGGACTAGTAGCCATAAGCTGACAATAGGTAAAAACATTAAACCATAATCATGATTTGGAATTGTGCAAGTCATATTGTGATAGGTCAAATTGCTGTTGTTCACTATGTTATTAAGTAAACTGTAGTTGTAACAACACAAAATAGATACTGATAAGTGTAATGAGCAAAAACGGTGACTACATCTACTACACTATCTCAAGGAATGTTCCTTGTTTGAAAATGTCACTTGTTTCTAATCCAAGATATTTTGGCATAAGTAAAATAATAATCTATTGCATCAAGTCTTTCTTATTTGACATCTTATTATGTTTTATTACTTTTCTTGTACTTATTTTAAATTCCATGTATGTATGTTTAGTGTTTTATTATTTTAATTCCTTGTTCCAGGAAACTGAAGACTTTGGATGTGTCAGGTCTTGACAGCATTGATAATGTAAAATTTTTGTGTGTGCTGCTTGAAGATGTGATTCCAGATATCAATATAATTGGGATTGATTACATGGAATTTCCAACATTAGAAGAAAAGCAAATTTAAGTTATATTCATAAGTATTTGTAGTGATTGTAAGTGCACATAGTAACCCTTGATGTATTTTAGTTAATTTGGAAATAAAAATAGCTCATAGTATGCTTTTCATTATTCATAATTTTAGATATTAAATACTGAATGAAACCTTTGTAAGCTTTTACAAAAATAACAAAGTTGGAAATAATTTGTATTTTTCCTAACATACAAACCTGGAGCTATTTATAGGATATTACTTTCAGCAACGCTGAAAACCAGCCAAGACAATTTTAGTGAGGGATAATTACCCCATCCGCTAGTTAGCGGGAGGGGGTTGAGGTAGACTAGCTACCCCGCTCACTCACACCTGTCGGTTGAGTAACCACTTTTGCTTTCTGGCACGACTTCTAGGAGGACAGAGTGGTGGGCCAATTTGTATAAATAGCTCCAGCTTTGTATGTTAGGAAAAATACAAATTATTTCCAAATTTGTTATTTGTTCCGACACAGATACAAACCTTCGCTATTTATAGGGTGACTTACTCTTAGGAGGGAGGAAGTTCTACCAACTGGCCTTGGTCATGATCAGGGTTCCCTCTAATTGATCTTTGATCTAATTAGTAGGAACCCTACCCTCGCTCAAATCAAAGTAGTTACAAGGTAACTCAATGATAGCGGACAGCAGAAGCTTGTGTGTGAGAGACTCGTGGCTTGTTTTTACGTAGGAACTCGAGGATAAGCATGAGTTCTAAGACGTATCTAATACCCTCCCTCACGAGGTATTGGTGACGTAACAAAGTATTTATTCATACTCAGGATGCACAAGGGAAATGAATCTTACTTGCAGAGGGGTGAGGTCAGCTATGCTTCGGTCTTGCGGAGCTGTTTCCCCAGGGGGGGAGAAGGAGAAAGAAAGAAGGGAGCCAGACATTCTTTTCAGTCACCCCAGACTAACCCGGGTAACCTCAGCCCTCAACCCTCTGCTACTTACCCATCAAGGAGCGTGAGGCATTAGATCACTTGTGCGGCCACCACAGGACCAATGGAGAAGGTTTCCATGCTCCTATGGGTTACGTCTTTCAGGTAGTGGACTGTGAAGGTCGTCTGACGCTTCCACACGCCCGCTAGCAATACCTGTGCCATAGAAAAATTCTTCTTGAATGCCAGAGACGTTGCAGTGCCTCTGACGTCATGAGCTCTGGGTCGGTTGGACAGAGGAGGATCTGGATATAGAGCGTATTCGATTACTTTCCTTAATCAGGAGGAAATAGTATTCCTCGTGACCCTCCTCTTGACCTTCCCCGTGCTGACAAAAAGTGCTCGTACACGGTGGCGAGCTTTTGCTGTCCTTCTTAAGTAACACGTTCAGACTCCTTACTGGACATAGTAACAGTTGGTCCGGATCTTCGGTACAGAACGAAGACTCTCTATCCGAAATGGGCCGAACCTGGAGTCCAGTACACCGGGATTTTGAGTCTTAGCTACAAACTCAGGGACATAGTTGAGGATTACTTCCCCCCCTTCTCCTAGAGTGGGAGACATCAGCAGATAGACCATGAAGTTCGATGACTCTCTTGGCCGAAGCCAGAGTGAGCAGGAACACCGTCTTCCACGTGAGGTGGCGATCGGAGGCCTGGCATAGTGGTTCATAGGGGAAGCCCTTCAGAGACCTGAGGACCCAAACTACGTTCCAAGGGGGAGGTCTTAGCTCTGCCTGGGGACAAGTAAGCTCGTAACTGCGTGTGAGCAAAGAAAATTCCAACGAGGAGGAAATATCGACTCCTTGCAGTCTAAAGGCGAGACTCAAGGCTGAGTGGTAGCCTTTGACTGCCGAGACCGAGAGAAGCATATCTTCCAGAAGGTATACAAGAAACTCTGCTATAGTTGGAACAGACGCATCGAGGGGAGAGATACCCCATCCACGACACCAACCACAAAACCGACCACTTCACCTGGTAGACTGCCTCTGTGGATCTCCTGAGGTGTCCAGCCATTCTTTTCGCAACCGGTTGCGAAAAGCCTCTCTGTATGAGGAGGTGCTGGATAGTCTCCAGGCGTGAAGTCGAAGCGAAGCTACGGCTTTGTGGAAGATGTTAGCATGTGGTTGTTTGAGGAGCTCGTGCTGTGGAGGGAGCTCCCTCGGGATCTCCGGGAGGAGATGCAGAAGGTCCGGGAACCATTCTGCATGATGCCATAGCGGGGCTATGAGGGTCAATTGCAAGTTGTTGCTTGCTCGTGCCTGGTTGAGGACTTTTCTCATCAGACAGATCGGGGGAAACGCGTAAGTGTCCAGGTTTATCCACCGTTGTTGGAAAGCATCTTGCCAAAGAGCTTGGGGATCCGGGACTGGGGAGCAGTACAACGGGAGCCTGAAATTCAGGTCCGTTGCGAACAGATCCACAATCAGGGAACCCCACAAAGTCAGGACTTTGTTGGCTATCAGAGGATTCAAAGACCACTCGGTTCTAACTATCTGAGTCGCTCTGCTCAGCTTGTCTGCTAGCACATTCCGCTTGCCCGGAATGAAGCGAGCTGATAGTCACTGAGTTGTCCTCTACCCATCTGAGTATTTCTACTGCAAGATGGCACAGCTGCTGCGAAATGGTACCGCCCTGTTTGCTTAGATAAGCTACTACCGTGGTGTTGTCGCTCATCAACACCACGGAGTGCCCCGCCAGGACCTGGTGGAACTTTATGAGGGCCAGAAAGGCTACCTTCATCTCCAAGAGATTTATGTGCTGGTACCTTTTTGATTCGGACCATTGGCCAGAGATGTAATGGTGCAGCACGTGAGACCCCGCCCTTCTTTTGATGCATCCAAAAAATAGCATCAATTCCGGGGGAGAGACGAGAAGATCGACCCCTTTGCAGAGGTTCGGCTCCGCCAGCCACCACCCGAGGTCCGACTGTTCCTCTATTCCTATGCGGACTAGGTGATCCCGGGAATCTGAGTGTTGGTTCCACTGGGATTTTAGTCGCCACTGGAGGTATCTTATCCTGAGGCGACTGTTGGGGATCAGTCGGGTCAGGGAAGAGAGGTGACCGAGAAGGCGAAGCCAATACTGCACCGGGAGCTCTTCCCAACTGAGGAAGACCTGTGCTATCTCCCTCAGTCTCTGGATCCTTTCGTCTGATGGGAGCGCTTTATGCCTTAGGGTGTCGAATCGCATTCTTAGGTATACCAGTTTTTGAGAGGGGAGCAGTTGAGACTTCTCGAGGTTTACCACGATCCCCAGATCCTTGCAAAACCTTAGAAGCTCGTCTCGGTGGCAGAGAAGGGCCGCCTACGAGTCTGCCAGAATCAGCCAGTCGTCCAAGTATCTTAGGAGACGGATGCCGACTCTGTGAGCCAAAGATGATACTAGGGCGAATACTCTCATGAATACCTGGGGTGCTGTGGAAAGACCGAAACACAGTACCCTGGACTGGTAATGCTTCCGATTGAACATGAATCTCAGATACTTCCTGGAAGACGGGTGAATTGGGATCTGGAAGTATGCGTCCTTTAGATCTAGAATGCAAATGAAGTCCTGGAGTCTTATCACTTGTCTGACTGTGTCGGCCGTCTCCATCCTGAAAGGTGTCTGTTCGACAAACCTGTTCAGGACTGAGAGGTTGATGACTGGCCTCCAGTCTCCAGACGCCTTTTTCATAAGAAAGAGTCGACGGTAGAAGCCTGAGGACCCATCGAGGACCTCCTGGAGAGCGTCCTTCTCCAACATGGACTGGACTTTTGCACTGAGGACAAACTCCTGTGCGGATCCCTTCACACAGGAGTTCGATGGAATCGTCACTCGAGTCAGTGGAAGGGGAGAGAGAGCGTGAACGGGATACGATACCCTGAACGAATCACCTCAACCGTCCAGGGTTCGGCCCCGTGGTGAAGCCACCTCTGCCAGCCGCTTTGCAGGCTCCCCCCTCAGGTGGGAGGATTGCCTGTCTTATTGGGACCGGCCTCGGCCGGATCCCTTCTTACCGTTTCCTCCACGAAAGGACTTTTTGCTGTGAAAGTCCTGCTTTGCACCCTTTTTACTCTGCTGTTTTGGGTCTCTAGCCCTTTTCAGTTGCAGGTTTTACTGTGCTTTCCGCTGTGGCTGAGAGGAGTAAGGTCTAGCTGTTAAGACCATTTGGATGAGGGAGCCCTGACTGGACTTCCTCCACCTGTCTGCCACCCGCTCGACATCCTCGGGATGGAACAAAGAATTGCCCTCGAAAGGAGCATTTCTCAGTCTCGCTACTTCGGCCTGAGGGAGATGTCTATGGAACTTGCCTATGACGTCATCTCTCCTCTTCAGGATAGCGTTGGCCCAAAGGTTCACTACCTGATGGGAGAGGAACTCGATGGCCCGAGTGCCAGACAATAGGAAAGTCTCCAAAGACTTCCTGGAGGACTCCTGAGACAGGTCTTTAGACCTCATCAGTTGTCCTAAGGATCCTAACCAGAAATCCAGCCACGAAGTAGCCTGCATGGCGTACTTCGCCACCTTCTCCTGGTTTAGGATTTCGGAGGCCGAAAAAGAGACTGGAAGTCCCGTAAGTTTCTCGAAGGGACTGGCCTTCGACAGTGCCTCTATAGAGTGGTCGAGAGGCAGCGTTGGAAGAGATTCCCCGAGGATCTTGTAGTACCTCCTCTGAAACACATACGGAGGAGGTAGGAGCTTGGAGCAGAGAGAAGAGGTGGACCCAGTTGCCTGGGACACTGCCTTCTGTTTGGCACTCTTCAACCCCTTTGACCAGGACAAAGCTGCGCTGGTCCTATGACTTTTCTGAGTGCCATAGAACTGGTCAAGGACTGTTTCTTTTCCATCTAGAGAGGCTGCTGATGGATCTGGAAGTCCATTGATGAAATTGAAGCAGGCTAGGACCTGCCAGAAGGCGTGTTCCGACTCCTCCCTCTCATCCTCCGTAAGCTTAGGGCTAGCGGCTGCTGACAAAGCGTCGTCCTCGAGATCGCTCAGCCCTTCCACGTCCGAGCTCTCATCCATAGGAGCCCGGAGTGGGTCGAAGTCATCAACTGGATAGACTGGGGATAGGGAGACTGTCGAGGAGGTGCTCGCTTCCGGCTGCCTGGGAGGCAGTGAGGAAGGAAGCCTGGCCGAGGATTTGGGGATGGTGAACAAATCCTTCGGTTCCCTCCCACGAGGCCGGAGGTCCTCTGTCCCCAAGGGCCTAGAGGACTCCATCGGCTTACAGGTGGAATGTAAGTCCGTTGCCGTACGGGGCGAGTCCCGTCCGGTCGCAGGTCGTGCCTCCTTGGACACTATCTCGACCGGTAAAGGACGGAAGGAGTCTCCATAGGAAGTACAGTAACCCTATCCTCCTTGTGGGGCGTAGGACGAATCCTCTTCCTTTTCCCCTATGGTCTAGCCTGTGGCGTCTTGAACTGCAGGGGGCTACCCTGAGGTTCACGCCTAATCTCCTCCAGAGGTCTTTTGCGAGGGGATGACGGTCTCCCCTTGCCAGAAGGACCCGCCTGTGCGGAATCTTCTGAACTCCTCCTAGGATCATAGGGAGATGACCCTGGGAAGAGAGGAGGCGATAAAGGGATCCTAGGTGTGTCACCTAAAGACTGGGAGTGGGGAAAGACTCCTTTCATGGCTTGGCGCATTACATCGAATATGGTGCTAAGCCACGGGGGTCACGGGCAGGTTTCCTAACCCTTTTGTTTGAAGGAGGCTTCCCTACAGGCAAGATCGACACAGGCCTACCCTCAGGGATAGGATCTGGGTTCGGTCGTGCAGGCGACTGTTGTCTCTATTGAGGCCTAAGGGGCTTGAGAGACTGATTGTGAGTGCCAAGATGGTCGTGCGCTCGTGCGCCGGACTGTTGGTAGGAGGAAGGGTGATCGTGCGCACACCCTTCCCAATTGCGCGCACCTTTTTCGTACTCGTGACGCGCATAAGGTTGTTTGCGCGCTGGGCGAGCATAACATTGTTCGCGCGCAGTAGGTTGTTCACACACATGGCGGGCAACCGGCTGTTCGAGCACATGGCAAGCAACAGGATTTTCACGCATATGGCGCGCCATAGGATGACCCCGTGCGCCATGTTCACCATTTTGTTTGCGCGCACCAAGTCGGTTGTGTGCGCCAATTTGGCCATGCGAGCCAACTTGGTCATGCACGCGAGAGCTCTCAGGTTGGTGAGAGAACTCACTGCTACACTCACCAGAAGGTTCACGATAGCTTAAGTTGTGTGTGCGCGAACGATCAGCACAACGAGAGTTTGAAAACTTTCTAATAAAAAGAATGACTATGGTCACTAGAACCCGAAAGTTCAGCGTGAACTGTGTTGCGCGAACCCGAAGGATCAACGCAACGAGAAACCGAAGTTTCTCTGTCACGATACACCGAAGTGTTAGCGCGACTAAAGTTACGAGAGCCCAAGGGTTCAGCGTAATTCGGGTTACGAGACCCCGAAGGATCAACGTGACTGACGGTACGAGAACCCGGAGGTTCAACGTTACCATTGTTACAAGAGCCCGAGGGTTCAGCGTAACAGAAACCCGAAGGTTTCAAGTCGCGAGAGTCCGAAGGTTCAGCGCGACGGAGACCCGAAGGACTCCTGCTGTCATGAGAACCCGCAGGATCAACATGACGAGAGGCCGAAGGCTCACGATCACGCCAGCCCAAAGGGTGATGGTCACAAGATCCCGAAGGGTCAACGTGAGGAGAACCAGCAGGTTCAAAAAGATGTCAACTTACAGCCCGAGGAGGAGAACGTCTGGGGTGGAGAGGGGTTACCCACCCCTCCACTCTACGAACTTCCGGAGAGTTATGTTCAACAGACTCCGCCCGTGGGGGAGATTGATTAAGGTCTACAGATAATTCCTCCGCAGGGGAGAAGAGTTCACCCGAAGGAGAACTACGCTTATAACAAGCGTAAGGTGGTTGCCAATGTACAGTGCCAATCTTCTTTTGTGAACGAGAGATATGTTCCCCCAAAAGGGGAAGCTTGCCTTGGAGAGAGCCCTGCCACCACCCCTGGTGGGTTAGCCAACTCCTCGGCGTCGGAGCCAGACTCTCGGCTTGACCGACGGGCAACAGCGCCTGTGCCCAGAAGAGGAGGATCGACCTCCGCAGAGGAAGGAGATGACTGCCTTCTCTCTGCTCCCCTTTGGAGGAGTTCGAGGAGAACTTCCTTTGTAGGGGGACCATCGACGCCCAGCGATGGCCACAAAGACACAAGGTCTGGAAAGGAACAGGTGCTCCCTGGGGGAAGAGAAGGAGCCGACTCACTAGGGGAGCCGCCACCCTCGTCTATCCCACAGGGTTGACCTGGAGTCACAAACCTTGCGCTACTGCTCAACCGTGCCCCGGAAGGGCCTGGTCGAGGATTAGCTTCGGGCAGAGATTTTGGCGTAGAGGAAGCAGAAGCCCGCGATTTCTTCGATTTCAAGGAAGACCCTGAAAGCGAAGATTCGCGTTTAGACTTCTTCTTCTTACGCGCAAACCTCTCCAACTCGGAGACAGGCCAGTCCCTACACTCAGAACAGGTGTTGTCCCGCGAACACTGAGTTCCCCGGCAAGCCGGGCATAAAGGATGTGGGTCTGTCTCCACGGACGACATGAAGGTGCCGCAGCGGCGGCCTTCAATCCCTGGACATGTCCGCATAGCGGGACAATAACCAAACACACCAATACACACAAAAGAAAAATAAAAGTAATAAAGTCAAGGCAGTTTGTTTAACAGGAGAGAGAGACGGCACGTCCGCACTCTACCGAGCCAAAAGCAAAAGTGGTTACTCAACCAACAGGTGTGAGTGAGCACTAGCTACCCCAACCCCTCCCGCTAACTAGCGGATGGGGTAATTATCCCCCACTAAATTTGTCTTGGCTGGTTTTCAGCGTTGCCGAAAGTAATACCCTATAAATAACAAAGGTTAATTCTATAATTATCAATAGAACAGCACATCTATATTTTTCATTTTGAATAAAAATGTTTTGCTTTTGTTGGGTAGTGTTTTCAATGTCGGTTTAATTTGGGTAAAGTATCCAAGATGAATATAATCAGTAATGTTAATTTGTGGTGTCACCAGTTTTTGGGATAAAAGGAATTACATCAAAATGATATTTTCAAAATAAAATTAATTTTTGAACACACTTACCCGCTGGTTATATAACAATAGCTTTTATTCTTCTGTCCGGTAGAAATTCAAAAAACTCGAGGCAATCGCAGATATAGTTGCCAGGTGTACACTAGCGCCATCACTGGAGCTAGGCAGAACCATTCCATCCAGCACCAGATTTTCCATGCCCATAGGTCTCTAGAGGGGAGGAGGGTGGGATTATAAGGTATATAACCTGCGGGTAAGTATGTTAAATTTATTTTATTATGAAAATATAATTTTTAAACATTAAACTTACCCGCTGGTTATATAACAATAGCTGATTGACACCCTTGGTGGAGGGTCAGAGACAGCAACATTGTTGGAATATCACTTAGTGTTAAATAAAAACAAGCTTAAGGGTTCGTACCTGTTAAGGAAGCTGACTTCAATGATTCTCTGCCTCATTATGTCTGCTATCCTTATGAGATCCAGCGGTCCACTCGGGGGGCTGAAGATCTCTAGGAGCTGTCTAACGGGTAATAACCTCTATGTTGACAGGACTTCAACTAATAACCTTGTTCCGGGCGCTCTCAAGGAACAAAATGACCACCTGACTAAATCAAAGATTGCGGAAGATTGTCGACCAATCTTCACATACAATCATAAAAATATATAAAAGTTCCAAGAGAAGAACAAGGGTACTAGGGATTAAGGGAAACATAGTGGTAGATCCTTCACCTACTACTGCACTCGTTGCTACAAATGGTCCAAAAGTGTAGCAGTCCTCATAAAGAGTCTGGATACGTTATAAGTAATGTGAGGCGAATACAGGTTTACTCCTCCAAAAGGTTGTATCCATGATGCTTTGCAGAGAACGGTTCTGTTTAAAAGCTACAGAAGTTGCCACAGCTCTAACTTCATGAGTCTTTACTTTAGGCAGCTCTGCCTCACCACAGTGTGAGTGAGCCTCTCTAATTAAAAGTCTTATAAAAAATGATAGGGCGTTTTTAGACATAGGTAGCGCAGGCTTCTTGACTGCGCACCAAAGAGCCTCTGAATTGCCTCTTAAATCTTTAGTCCTGTCCAGATAAAACCTCAGTGCTCTAACAGGACAAAGAAATTTCTTCAACTCTTCACTCACCATATCAGAGAGAATAGTAATCTCAAAAGATTTAGGCCACAGATGAGAAGGACGTTCAATTTTGGCCAGGAATTCAAGTTGCAAGGTGCACATGGCTTTTCCATTTCTGAAGCCAATATTCTTGCTAAAAGCGTGAACTTCACTGACTCTCTTAGCTGTTGCCAGACTTACTAAGTGTGTGATATACCTCCAAATGTCTGTATTTATTTGTAATGGGTTGTTCGGAAATTATATTGTAATGGTAATTGGTTTCTAATGTAAATAAACAAGTGAGAGTTTTGTAAATACTTTTCTTCTCTATGTATGTAGTCTCTGTTTAGCCGTCAATTTGTTTAGTAACTTATTAAAGAGACCTATCATTGTTCGTGTTTCTTTGCCAGCCTACAAGAGATTAAACACTAAGAAAAGAGTCTTCAAAGTCAGATCTTTAAAAGGAGCCGAGTAAGGCTCGAATCTGTCACTCATGAGGAATTTTAAAACAACATCTAAATTCCAGGCTGGTGAATCTAGTTGACGCTTCTTAGAAATCTCAAAAGATCTGAGATCATGAAGGCCTTTATTATTTGAGAGATCTAAATTCCTGTGTCTGAAGACAGCTACCAGCATATTCCTGTACCCCTTGATGGTCGAGGAGGAAAAAATGTGCTTTCTTCTAAGGTCTAAGAGGAAATCGGCAATTTGTGTTACAGAGGTACTGAATGAAAAAACTGATTCAGCTCTACACCACTCTCTAAAACCTCCCACTTGGACTGTAAAACCTTGATGGTAAAAGTCCTTCTTGTACTAGCGATAGCCTTAGCTGCCTCCTTCGAAAACCCTCTAGATCTTGGGAGTTTTTCGATAGATTGAAGGCAGTCAGACGTTGAGCTTGGAGGTTTAGATGGTTTCTTACCAAGTGAGGTTGTTTGAGAAGATCTATTCTCAATGGCAGGCTTCTTGGAACGTCCACCATCCATTCCAGAACCTCTGTGAACCAACTTCTTGACCGCCAGAAGGGAGCTACTAAAGTCAACTTGGTTCCCTCGTGAGACACGAACTTTTGTAACATCTTATACAGCAATTTGAATGGTGGGAACGTGTACAAGTCCATGTCACGAGCTGTTTGACGCTCGGGGTCGCATTGTGCTTGATGATTAATGTCGCGTCTCTATAGACGCTCGACGTCACGTCTTACAGGACATCCTGTTCCGCTGGAAGCTCGACGTCCTGTTAGGTGGACGTACGACGTCACTTCTGTTTGTTTGACTCCTTGCTAGGGAGTTGTAAAGACGTTCGTCATCAAGAACATCTCGACTAGTAGGCTCACTACGCTTAGTGTCCAGGTGTGAAGATACCTGACACTCAGGATCCAGGTCTGCTACTCTCTTGTTGTACATAGACCGATAAACTAGTACAGTATGAGCGAAGAGAGCTTCTGTTGCAAATCTAGTAGTGTAATAAAAATAGGGTCAAACTGTTGTGGTACCGGAGACGTCACATCTACCACAAGCTCTCTTTCTACACCATTTAAAAACACGCAGTGTCCAGAAGACGATAACTAGTTTGACGGTGGAGAAGGAGCATGAACTGAAGCCATGCTAGGCTCAGACAACTGTCCTGCAACTGAGAGAGTTGGACGTTATTTGACAGTTGCTGACATCCTAAAAGGATGTTTGGTAGGAGAGTTTTATTCGGTAGAAAGAAAAAACGCTCAGAACTGTTCGAAAGACTACAACCAGAAGCTTGCGGTGTCAAGATAGGATGCTGATTGACCGTGTCCATCTTCCTCTTTAGAGGTCTGGAAGTTGATGCCAGCCTCGTCTGGGCGCTGCGTCATCTGAAGACGCCGAAAAAACTTTCCCCTCACCTTTCCTATGATGAAGGTGAGAGACCTGGGAGGCGTCAAAAGGTATGCTCGAGTAGGCGACTGCTCGGGAGCTAAAGCCTCTCGTTTCCTGGAAGAAGTTTCAAATCGACATTCCTTGGAAGAGGTCTAAGGATAAGAAAAATGACATGTCCCAACAGACGCACCCTCTATTTGAGGGGTGGTGCTTAGACCGAAATACAGTAAAGAACCCAAAACTGGATAACTTCCGCCTATACACGAACCTTCCGGTAGCTTGAAGTTCGGATGGATGGGGAAGTAGAAGTAAACAACCTGGAGATCTAAAGAGATCATCCAGTGGACCTTCTTTAATGCTGCAAGCATAGTCTTCTGAGTCTCCATAGAGAACTTTGTCCTCTGGACGTAGCTCGAACAGTATGTGACTGACGTTGGACGTCACGGTTTGTTTGACGTTCGACGTCACGAGCTTGTTGCTCGACGTCACGTTCAGCTCGACGCCCAACGCCACGCTTAGCTGCCTGGCGATCGTCGCCGCGCTTGGAAGGTTGACGCTCGATGACAAGCTTGGCTGCTTGATGTCTGGTATTAAGAGAAGCAGACACTCAGTGGGATGTAGATGCCTTATCACGCTGTTCAACATTGCATTTGCTGGTAGGCCGCCTGTGCGACAACGCGTCCTGATAAGAATCATGACGAACCATCGCTTTGCTAACAGCAGGCTGATAAGACTGCCTAAAAATGAGAGCTGCTGCATCATGTCTAGCAGCATAGTCCAACTAGAATCAACATTAGGTGACACCGGTGTAGAAAACTTAGATCGCGAACTCGCCTTCCTCATCGCTTACATAACGCTCCGCATTTCAGCAGACGGAAACCAGTCTGGCGGAAGCGGCGGTGCATGTACCGTAACACCAGACTCAGGAACAAGATCCGTATCAGTCTGAACTAAAGCTTTGCCAACTTCTGACATCCTGTCAGGGCATACACAGCAAAAAAGGAACACTGCCTTCTCTCACAAAAGCCCTAATGCACTTCTTGCTGTTGCCGCTGAACGTGCTGCTGCACCAACGACTGCAGTTAGATGCTTTATGCTGCATTGAGGACGCACTATTGCACTGCCCTATCAGCCTTGTTTTTCTGGTTTTGATACTTTTTTTTTTATAATGAATTATTGTTAATTTATTCTCATCATTTATTTATTTTCCTTTCCTCACTGAGCTATCTTTCCCTATTGGAGCCCTTGGGCTTATAGCATCTTGCTTTTTCAACTAGGGTTGTAGCTTGGCTAGTAATAATAATAACAATAATAAACAGACTCTCCTTCGACGTCTTCCTTAGCGAAAAACTCGGAAGGTGGGACGAGGAGCAGCAGGTACAAAATAAAATGGAAACTTCAGAAAAAACTCTGAGTTTCTTAAAGTCAACTTAAGGGGGAAATATCTTAGGAACTTCTCCTAAGAGAATTCCACTAAAAGATAAATACGGGAAAAAGAGATCATCACTCCCTTCCTTCTACAAGTCTCTAACCGAGGTAGAGATGTCTTGTTTCCTAGGAGTCAACTCCTTAAGTCCTGAATTCTGACCTCAATACTTTAGAGGTTTAATTCTCTCTCTCCATCAGACACCAAGAATTAGTTTAAGAAGGCCTTGGGCGAGGGAGCGCATGGCCGCGCAGGCGAGGGCGCGCGCAGGCGAAGGCGTGCGTGGGCGAGTGCTGGCGAGCAGGAGAATGATGGTGCACAGGCGAGCGATGGCGCGCAGGCGAGTGATGGCGCGCAGGCGAGCGATGGTGCGCAGGCGAGCGATGGCGTGCAGGTGTGCGACTGCGCACAGGTAACGGTGCGCGTGGGCGCGTAGGTGAACTACAGCGAGCAGGCTCGTGGGCGCGATTGCGTGCTGGGGAGTGATAGCGCAGGAGATGGTGCGCGTGTGCACGCATGAGATCGATGGCGCGCAGGGGCGCGGTCTGGCGAAGACAGAGGGCGCGCAGAAGGATCAGCAAGCGTGGAAGCGCAAGGAGGAGACTGCTCGTGGACGCATGGGCGCGCAGTATCCCGGAAGCCTCTGGAAGGGCGAACGGTAGGAACTGGAACCTGTGCGCGCAAACGTGACTGCACGCGATGGTGCGCAGGCGAGGGCTGACGGGTGGGCGAGTTCCGAGGGCACGCAGGAGATCACTGGCGAGAAGGCGAGAGGCGTCTTCTTTCCTGTGCTCAGATCCGAAGACCGAGGGCGCTGGCGCGTTGATTCTGCAGCAGGAGCTCGCTGGCGCGTTGTCCTTAGCATAGGATGTCTCTGGGTCGTTGTCTCAGGAACATCAGGAACAGGCGAGCGCTAGCGCGCAGGAGAGCGTGGCCGCACAGGGGATACCTGGCACTTAAGGGACTTGCCCACATTGTGAGTAAGCCCCTTTTGCCCCGAAAGGACCAGTGCCCGTTTGAAAACGGGGTGCCTGGCCGCCTACAGCGCGTCAGCTGCCAGGAATGGAGAAGGAAGGTCAGCAGGTCTGGCAGGCGGAGGAGATCGCGAACGATCTGCAGAGAGGTCCAGTGATGCAGCTGCAACGGTCAAAGCACGGTGAGGATCCTTTGCGGGGGCTGCGAAGGCGAGGAGTCGAAAAGGCGCCTCCTAACTGCCTTGTGGGGAGAAGGAAGGCCTCGACGGCGAAGAGGAAGACGAGCCTTGCGTCGGATACGTCCTCTGGGGGCATCAGGAACACCATCGACAGTCCTCCTAAGAGGATTCTCTGGGGAGAAACACCTGCAGGAGAGACTGTTGGACTTGACCCCTCCCTCGAAGGATGCTCGGAGGGGGGAACCAAGCCTTCAGCAACATCAGCACCCGAGGCAGAGGTTTGACCCAACTCACCGGAAGCCTCTACCACAACAACGTCGACGATAGACAGAGGGTCAACCTCCGCTATCACCGGCGACTGTTTGACAGCTGCTCCCAACTGGATCAGATCAAACAGGGCTTCCCTGGAGGGCGAACCCTTAAGCCCCAAGTAAGTCCAAAGCTGCAATAAATCATCATTAGCAACATTAGATAACTCCTCCCCCGGAGGAGGAGGTGCCTCGCTATGGGAGGCAACTCCCTCTCCCGAACCCCGAGGTTGGTCAACACAAGTACGGCCTATGCTACCACTCGACGGCGTCTCGGGAGAGACCGATCGAGTGGGAGCTTCGGAGGAGGTTCGGGCAACGAAAGAAGAGTCCTTGGATATTTCCTTCTTCAAGGAGATCCTTGAAAAGAAAGATCCCGCTTGGACTTCTTCTTTCGGTGCCGGGAAAACCTCTCCCACTGGGAGGTAGACCACTCCCTACACTCACAACAAACTTTATCCTTATCACACCGTTGGCCCCTGCAGAACGGACACAAGGTGTGAGGGTCCGTCTCGACCGCCGACATATAAGTCCCACAAGGGCGGTCTGGTAATCCAGGGCATTTCTGCATGATAAAGAGAGAGGCCAACTTCCAAACACACAACTGAAAGAAAAAGCAAAAAAGATTAAGGCTGACAACATGCGAGGGTGAAAGCAGACACGCCTGTCCATCACCTGAGCCAGAAGCAAAGTGGACTAGTTCACCGGTGTGTGAGGGGGGAGGGGTAGCTAGCTACTCCTCTCCTACCCCCTCGCTAACTAGCAAGGGGGTAGTAAACCCTCGTTAAAAATTTAATGGCTCGTCACTTCAGCTACGCCGAAAGTAATACCCCCTATTTAAATAGCGTGGTTTGTATTTCGGTTACGGACCAAACTGTCTTGAGGGTGAGCTCTCTGTCCAAGATGTCCTTTAAGGGTTCGAAGGGAGGTTCTGACAGCATCTTCAGGACTCTAGCCACGTCCCACTGGGGCACCCTAACGGCCTGAGGGGGGCACGATTGCTCGAAACTCTTGATGAGCATCGAGATATGTCTGGAGGTGCCCAGGTCGAAGCCCTTCAGGAGGAAGACTTGGCCCAGGGCAGCCCGGACTCCTTTGATGGCTGGGATGGACATGTTTACCTCTTCCCTGAGATAGACCAGGAAGTCCGCTATCTCCGGGATGGAGACCTGCAACGGCTTGATGTTCTTTGAGACGCACCACTTAGTGAAGGTAGCCCATTTTGCCTGGTATACTGCGGCTGACGAACATCTCAGGTACCCTGACATGCTTGTTGCCGTCTTCGCCGAATATCCTTCTCTCCTCAGGAGGCGCTCGATAACCTCCACGCGTGAAGGCAGAGGGACCGAGGATTTTCGTGGAACCTTTGAAAGTGCGGTTGCTGGAGAAGGTCTGGTCTGTCCGGAAGGGGCCAAGGTGGAAGGCGCGCCAGTTCCTTTAGATCTGCGAACCACTCTCTCTCCGGCCACCAGGGCGCTACCAAAGTTATCCACAGGTTGTCCGCTCGCCTCACCTGTTGAGGACTTGCCTGAGCATCCCGAAGGGAGGGAAGGCGTAAACGTCGAGGTTGTCCCAAGGGTGATGGAAGGCGTCCTCGAACGCCGCCTCCAGATCTGGCACAGGAGAACAAAACATGGGGAGCTGTGCGTTCAGTCTCGTGGTGAAGAGGTCTATCACTGGCGAGTCCCACTTCTGAATGAGAGTCTTGGCCACTTCCGGGTGTAAGGACCACTCGGACCCTACCACTTGACCCATTCTGCTGAGGCCGTCGGTCAGGACGTTTCTCTTCCCTGAGATGAATCTGGCAGAGATCTTGATCTGCTCTACTTCGGCCCATTCCAGTAACTCCATCGTGAGGTCGCACAGCTACTTCGATTTCAGTCCTCCTTGCTTCTTTATGTAGGCCACCACCATGGCGTTGTCGCACATCAGTGCCACAGTGTTTCCCCGGAGCCAATGGACAAACTCTAGGCACACTCTTCGCACTGCCATCATTTCTAGCACGTTTATGTGCAGGTTCTTTTCCTCGGCTAAGCATCTTCCTCTTGCTGTTCTGTCCAGGAGATGAGCACCCCAACCCTCCTTGGATGCGTCCGTAAACAGGAGCTTCTCTGGAGGGTCGGCTGCGAAGGGCATTCCTTTGAGGGTGTTCGATCTGACGTGCCAACACTCTAGGACTTCCTTCGTCTCCGGGGACATCGGGACCACCTTGTGCGGGGAGTCTCTCTGGTTCCAGGTCTCTTTCAGGTTCCATTATACTCCCCTGAGTTTGAGTCTCCCCTGGGGGACTAGCTTCTCTAACGACACAAGGTGGCCTATCAGTCTTTGCCAGTCCTTGGCTCTCCTGGGGTGGTCCGACAGGAAGGGCCGGAGGATCTTGTCCAAGTTGTCCAGTCTCTCCGCGGAAGGGAAGGCTCTCGCCAACCGGGAGTCCAGGACCATTCCGAGGTAGTTCATCCTGGTGGAGGGTATCAGTTGGGACTTCTCCAGGTTGATGATGATACCCAGGACGTTGCAGAACTGCAGGAGCTTCGCGCCTTCCTGTCTCAGTACTTCCCCTGAGGCTGAAAGCAACAACCAGTCGTCCAGGTACCGAATCAGGCGGATGCCCTGTTCGTGTGCCCAGGCTGAGACTGTTGCGAAGACCATCGTGAAGACCTGAGGGGCTGTGGACAGACCGAAGCAGAGGGTCTTGAACTGCAATGTTTGGGTACCCCATTTTACCCTTAGGTACTTCCTGCTGGAGGGGTGAACAGAGATTTGGAAGTATGCATCCTTGAGGTCTATGGACATCATGAAGTCTCCCTCCCTCAAGGCCGCTAGGACCGACTTCGGAGTGTCCATCTTGAAGTCGGTATTGCACACGAACCTGTTGAGGGCTGAGAGGTCTATGACTGGTCTCCAGCCCCCTGTCGCTTTCTCCACCAGGAAGAGTCTGCTGTAGAACCCTGGACCCAGGGTCTTGACTGGTTCTATTGCCCCTTTCGCCAGCATCCCAGAGACCTCATCTTGTAGGGCCGTCCTTCTCAAGGGGTCTTTAGGTGCCAACCACTCCGCCTGCAGATCTGGTATCAGAGGTGGGGGGTCCGCCATGAAGGGCAACCTGTACCCTTCTTTCAGAACTGCTACGGTCCACGGATCTGCTCCGTGGTCTTGCCATGCTTGCCAAGAACGTTTGAGGTATCCCCCCACCTGAGGCTTCGGCAGGAGTAGGGGGCCTCTCTCCCTACCTCCTTCGAGAGGCACGGCCTGAATGACCTCTTCTGGCGGCCGAATAGGAAGGCCTGAAGGCTGACTGCGCAGCAGGCGTTCCTCTACGGGGGGGGGCTGCGAAGACTGAGGCCAGGGCTGGCTGGCTAGGTGAGGCACGAGGAGGGAGAGAGACGTCGGAGGGTGTCCTTCTATGGGCAGGTCTTCTCGCTGGAGGGGTCTGGGTTCTCCCACATCTTTTAGCTTCCTGACACTCTCTACCATCTCCTCCACTGCCTTCAGGGGAAACACTGAGTTGTCCCACAGGGGTAGGCTCCTCAGGGACCTCGCTTCTCTGTACGGGAGCCTCCTGACGAGCTTGTTGAGCACAGTGTCCCTCTTCCGCAGTATCCAATTGGCGGCCTGCGCGATGGACTGGTAAGAGAGGAACTTTAGGGCCTTACCTCCCGAGCTAATCAGCTCCTTCAGCAAGGCCTGGTTCTCCGGGACTGCGAGATCGTGCGAGGACTGAAACCCCACCAGCGTGGAGGCCCACCAATCTAGCCACGATGATACGTGTACCAGGTCCTTGGCTAGCTCCTCCATCATGGAAGTTTCCGAAGGGAAGAAACAAACCGGGGCAGTGGTAGCCCTCTCTTCTGCTGCTCCTTGTCCCAGGATGGCGACTGCTGGCTCCACCGTACAGGGACCTGCGCGGTGTCCTTCGGGAAGGTAGAAACGGCTCTGGGTCTTTAGGCCCTGGAGAAGTTTGGAGGCGCTCTGGCTCTTGGGAGCTTCCGCGTGGTTGGCCACGATCCTGTCAACGTGAGCCATACCCAGCCTAACATCCCTAGCCCAAAGGCAGGGCTAGTGAGGGCCTCTGTTGCACAGGTGCATCCACCAGCCTGCTGAGCCTTGAGAGCCAGACTTCGTCAGTGGAGGGCTCAGGTTCGTCCAGCCTGTGGTGACGCCTAATGAGGCCGATCACTCTCCTGTAGGCCGAAACTTCCGCTGCCGAACCTTCTACGCCGTCATCTATATTCTCCGTCGGACGCTCCACTGCTTGTGACGTAGGACCTCCGACAGGGGAGCCGCACGGGGAGGAGGCATCTTCCCGGAGTGGTCCAGTCTCGGCGGTTCAGGGTGTAGGACGGGCATCGCTGCTGGGACGGAGGCCTCTGTCCTGGACTTATCTCTGCTTACGGAGGTCCAGGGGTCTGCGGGCTTGCTCGTAGAAGGAAGGAGTCTCTCTCGATCAGGTCGACTCATTGTTGATTTGGAGGCCGGGACGCGGCTGCCAGACCGAAGGGGCGACTCTCTCCGCTGGGCGGATGTACTGTAGTCGGAACCTTAGCGGACTCATGCCTATCCCTTGGGGCCTGAAGAGACGACTCCCTCCATCGATCGTACCTGCTGCTGGGGACGTACCTCACTGGCGAGCGAGCCCTTGGGAGCCAGCCCGAGGTGCCCGGGACTGCTGACGCCTCCAGGAGTTGGCTACGTGGGATGACGACCCGCACCCATTCTTCCCCAGGGTAGTCGCTTCTCCTATACTTCCTCCTGGGGTATCTAGAGCGCCTCCCCACGTGGTGGGATCTGGAACGGGATCGTGAGCGTGACCGTCTCCTGCGGGGCCTATCTCACCGTTTTCTATGGTCCCTCCGGGCTCCGTCTTCCGAGGAGTAGGAGTAGGCTTCAACCGAGGAGCCCGAAGACTTGTAGGACTTCACTGAAGGGCCTGACTCGCGCCGCGTTACTGGTGGGTCCACGCGTCGCTCGGTCGGCGACGAAGGCTCCAGGAAGACGGACGGGAACGTAGCTGAATGCGCTGGAGGGGAGTGGGGGAGCTCCTCACTGGAGAACCAGGTCTCGAACTCCTCTTCCATCCTCAAGGGTGATCTGAAGGGCGCCTTCGGAGGCGCCCACGCGAGGGGGTCAGACGGCGTCGAGTCTTCCTTCTCGGTGGCACCCTCGGCTGCGGACGTACCCGAAACACATGCCCAAGAGGCGGGAGAAGAGGCTGCAGCAGTTTTTCCCCACATAGGATCGTCCGACGAGACGGGCCCTGCTTGCACCAGGGCTCCGTCCCCCGAACACACTCCCGTCCCTCCCTCAGGCCCCCCCACTTGCCTGGATCGATGACACAACCCCACTATCAGGTAAATCAGACTCCTGAGGAAGGGCCACAGGCCTCTTCCCCGCAACTGACTTACCTCGTCCCCTACTCTGGGTAGGGGAAGGCAGCAGAGAGACTCTGTCCGAAGATGCGCTGGGCAAAGCAAGAGGCGAAGAGACGCTCGGTTTCCTAGGCGATCTACTAGAAGACTTCTTTTTCTTGGTGCTGTAGCGCACCCACTGCACTTCGTTCCAGGACTAGCACTCCGGACACGTGGCTGTAGGGGAACACACACTGCCCCTACACGAAGAACACAAGGAGTGCGGGTCAATTTCAGGCTTTGAGAGGAAGGCGCCACACGATTTTCCGGCCATAGGCCTAGGGCAACGACGGGGATGCTCCATAACGCACTAGTAAGGTACCGCGAGACACAGGAACACAGAGGGAAAAGGATAAGAAAGAGCCCAAAGGGACCACGTGGGATATAAAGGGGGTCGGGGACACAAAGGGTCACACTAGGTAAGGAGAGCGCGTCGGGATGTTATCGTGACGCGACCAGAAACTTACTGGAGATCGAGACCTGAGCAAGCATGCTCTCTGACCCCCGGGTTGCCTCATGGAGCATATCACTCCGCCAGAGGTTACCCCGCATAGAAAATGGGAGTAGGGTAAACTACACAAAATTCTGGTCGGTTGGGAGGAGATCCCAGATACACCTAAGAAAGTAGTTCGAGGTAAGTACTCCGTGTTGGAACAAATACTGATTAAACAACGTCTCGGCTGCGTCCAAAAATTGATGACAGCCGTTTCTAGCCCCTTTCAGAACAAAGGCCTCAGACATGTCAATCCATGTCTGGGTTTTGGCCAGTTTCCATCACCATGATGGCCAATGCGGGTTTGATGGTGGTGGGAGACTTTTGTCAGATCACCTATAGCAAATGAACCTAGCGCGGGTGAGTGTGTCGAATGACACTATCAAACCCCATTCACAAATGAAAAAAGTCCGAAACACCATAACATAAATACCTCTGCAAACCCTTAAAATAATGGGTAATGGAAAACCCAAGCATCTCTCTCTCTCTCTCTCTCTCCCTCTCTCTCTCTCTCTCTCTCTTACACACACAAAAACAGATTCACCAAGAGTCCTGAATTCGAAGGAATATGTACGGTGGACTTGTAATAAACTTATATCTCTCTCTTGGTAGCTCGATTGGCAGAGTCCTCGTAGGTATGGTTTCGGCTAAGAGGCGTTGGTTCGAATCCCTGCCAGGCCACAAGCTGTTATCATAAACGAATTCCAGTGGATATACATTCCCAAAGGTAGGACTCTGTATTAAATGCCACTTGCATTGATATTTACACACATATTTACATTTATATATATATATATATATATATATATATATATATATATATACACACACACATACATACATATGTGCGTAAAAATCACAAGAAAACGTGATGCTCAAAAACAGGAAATGTAAGAGGAAGTCCTGACTGGTTTTCGTAATATTCTTCAGAGGACTAGTCAGGAGTTAGTCTTATATTTCTTTTATGAATATATATCT
>NC_090739.1:19683923-19686423 GCF_036898095.1 Palaemon carinicauda
GTAAAAATCTGATTCATACAACTCCTACCTCTTCTAAAACCACCCTGTACTTCTAAGATTGCATTCTCTGTTTTATCCTTAATTCTATTAGTCAGTACTCTACCATACACTTTTCCCACCACACTCAAACTAATACCCCTTGAATTACAACACTCATGCACATCTCCCTTACCCTTATATAGTGGTACAATACACGCACAAACCCAATCTATTGGTACCATTGACCACACAAAACACATATTAAACAATCTCATCAACCATTCAAGTACAGTCACACCCCCTTCCTTCAACATCTCAGCTTTCACACCATCCATACCAGATGCTTTTCCTACTCTCGTTTCATCTAGTGCTCTCCTCACTTCCTCTCTTGTAATCTCTCTCTCATTCTCATCTCCCATCACTGGCACCTCAACACCTGCAACAGCAATTATATCTGCCTCCCTATTATCCTCAACATTCAGCAAACTTTCAAAATATTCCGCCCACCTTTTCCTTGCCTCCTCTCCTTTTAACAACCTTCCATTTCCATCTTTCACTGTCTCTTCAATTCTTGCACCAGCCTTCCTTACTCTCTTCACTTCTTTCCAAAACTACTTCTTATTCTCTTCATATGACTGACCCAGTCCCTGACCCCACCTCAGGTCAGCTGCCCTCTTTGCCTCACGTACCTTGCGCTTTACTTCCATATTTTTCTCTCTATATTTTTCATACTTCTCTATACTATTACTCTGCAGCCATTCTTCAAAAGCCCTCTTTTTCTCTTCCACTTTTACCTTCACTCCTTTATTCCACCATTCACTGCCCTTCCTCATGCTGCCTCCAACAACCTTCTTGCCACATACATCACTTGCAATCCCAACAAAATTTTCTTTTGCTAACTTCCACTCCTCCTCTAAATTACCCGTTTCTCTTACTTTCACTTTGTCATAAGCCATTTTCAACCTTTCCTGATATTTACTTTTTACCCCCGGTTTTATTAGCTCTTCAACCCTCACTAGCTCCCTACATCCACCTACTCTACTCCCCCACTCTTTTGCTACATACCTTCCAGATCAGACATACGTTAGCCATACCCCCTAAACACGTGCACGTCTTTCAATCTTCCAAACATCTTTTAGTTATCAACACATAATCCATTAATGCCCTTTCTACTACTCTTCCATTTGCCACTCTTACCCATGTATACTTATTTTTAACTTTCTTTTTGAAAAAGCTAGAACTTATCTCATCTCTTGCTCAACACATATCTACCAGTCTCTCACCACTCTCATTTTCACCTGGTACGCCATACTTCCCAATGACACCTTCTACCTCTCCAGCGCCCACTCTATATATATATATTATATATATATATATATATATATATATATATATATATATATATATATATATATATACTATATATACATATATATGTATATTATACATAAAGGACTGGTGAGAATTCTAACAGACCTTTAGCGCCAATAGGTCTGGTTGTACATGCAAACACCCAGATATGTAGGTAGATAGGTATGTATATGTATATGTATAATATGTGTGTGTGTATATATATATATAATTATATATATATATATATATTATACATATATATATACATATATATATACATATAAATATATATACATATATATACATACATATATAATATATATAATAATATATATATAGTAATATATACTATATATATATTTATATATATATATATATATATATATATATATATATATATACAGTATATGAGTATACACACTCACACACACACACACACACACACACACACACACACATATATATATATATATATATATATATATATATATTATATATTATATATATATTATGAGTATATACATACACACCACATATATACTACATATATGTATATGTGTATATATATAATATATATATATATATATATATTATTCGTTTTTTCCTAATTACCAAGGACCACATTTTCCGGGAAAAACGAAACTCCCGGATGTGTCTGCAAACGATAAATGAAAATACCAAAAATATTTAGAAACTCGAAAATTACTAGATGAAGTCTGTAAAGGAAAAGAGAGAGAGAGAGAGAGAGAGAGAGAGAGAGGAGAGAGAGAGAGAGAGAGAGAGAGAGAGAGAGAGAGAGAGAGAGAGAGTCGAAAATTACTAGATGAAGTCTGTAAAGGGAAAAGAGAGAGAGAGAGAGAGAGAGAGAGAGAGAGAGAGAGAGAGAGAGAGAGAGAGGAGAGAGAGAGAGAGAGAGAGAGAGAGAGTCGAAAGATTACTAGATGAAGTCTGTAAAGGAAGAAAGAGAGAGAGAGAGAGAGAGAGAGAGAGAGAGGAGAGAGAGAGAGAGAGAGAGAGAGAGAGGAGAGATAGGAGAGAGAGAGAGAGTGGTGTGTGTGTGTGTGTGTAACCATTTAAGAATCGTCGTTGAAGACATCTTTGATTGAGCTCCCAAAGTCTGCAGGATTTTCTTGTCTTCAATGGTTCTTTGAGTCGGTTTTCTGTCAGG
>NC_090739.1:19691423-19812406 GCF_036898095.1 Palaemon carinicauda
TTACACCTGTTCTCACCCTCACTACTTCGTTCCTAACCCTATTTACTCGAGGTACACCAGCCATACTCCTTAGACATTTCATCTCCAACACATTCAATTTCTATTTCTCCATCACTTTCATTCCCCACAACTCTGATCCATACATCACAGTTGGTACAATCACTTTCTCATACAGAACTCTCTTTACATTCATGCCCAACCCTCTATATTTTACTACTCCCTCAACTGCCCCCAACACTTTGCATCCTTCATTCACTCTCTCACGTACATCTGCTTCCACTCCACCATTCGCTGCAACAACAGACCAAGTATTTAAACTGATCCACCTCCTCAAGTAACTCTCCATTCAACATAACATTCAACCTCGCACCACCTTCCCTTCTCGTACATCTCATAACCTTACTCTTACCCACATTAACTCTTAACTTCCTTCTCTCACACACCCTTCCAAATTCTGTCACTAATCGGCCAAGCTTCTCTTCCGCGTATGCAACCAGTACAGTATCATCCGCAAACAACAACAGATTTACCTCCCATTCATGGTCATTCTCGTCTACCAGTTTCAATCCTCGTCCAAGCACTCGAGCATTCACCTCTCTCACCACTCCATCAACATACAAGTTAAACAACCACGGCGACATCACACTTCCCTGTCTCAGCCCCACTCTCACTGGAAACCAATCGCTCTCTTCATTTCCTATCCTAACACATGCTTTACTACCTTTGTAAAATCTTTTCCCTGCTTGCAACAACCTTCCACCAACTCCATATAATCACATTCCACTTTGCTTCCCTATCAACTCTATCATACGCTTTCTCCAGATCCATAAACACAACATACACCTCTTACCTTTTGCTAAATATTTCTCGCATATCTACCTAACTGTAAAAATCTGATTCATACAACCCCTACCTCTTCTAAAACCACCCTGTACTTCTAAGATTGCATTCTCTGTTTTATCCTTAATTCTATTAGTCAGTACTCTACCATACACTTCCCACCACACTCAAACTAATACCCCTTGAATTACAACACTCATGCACATCTCCCTTACCCTTATATAGTGGTACAATACACGCACAAACCCTATCTACTGGTACCATTGATAACAAAAAACACATATTAAACAATCTCACCAACCATTCAAGTACAGTCACACCCACTCCCTTCAACATAGCTCTCACACCATCCATACCAGATGCTTTTCCTACTCTCGTTTCATCTAGTGCTCTCCTCACTTCCTCTCTTGTAATCTCTCTCATTCTCATCTCCCATCACCAACACCTCAACACCTGCAACAGCAATTATGTCTGCCTTCCTATTATCCTCAACATTCAGTAAACTTTCAAAATATTCTGCCTACCTTTTCCTTGCCTCCTCTCCTTTTAACAACCTTCCATTTCCATCTTTCACTGTCTCTTCAATTCTTGAACCAGCCTTCCTTACTCTCTTCACTTCTTTCCAAAACTACTACTTATTCTCTTCATATGAATGACCCAATCCCTAACCCCACCTCAGGTCAGTTGCCCTCTTTGCCTCACTTACTTCACGTTTTACTTCCACATTTTTCTCTATCTTTCATACTTCTCTACACTATTACTCTGCAGCCATTCTTCAAAAGCCCTCTTTTTCTCTTCCACTTGTACCTTCACTCCATTCCACCATTCACTGCCCTTCCTCATGCTGCCTCCAACAAACTTCTTGCCACATACATCACTTGCAATCCCAACAAAATTTTCTTTTACTAACTTCCACTCCTCCTCTACATTACCAGTTTCTCTTTCTTCCACTTCGTCATATGCCATTTTCAACCTTTCTTGATATTTACTTTTCATCCCCGGTTTTATTAGCTCTTCAACCCTCACTAGCTCCCTTTTACATCCACCTACTCTATTCAACCACTCTTTTGCTACAGCTAATTTTCCTTCCACCAAATAATGATCAGACATACCGTTAGCCATACCCCTAAACATGTGCACGTCTTTCAATCTTCCAAACATTCTTCTAGTTATCAACACATAATCCATTAATGCCCTTTCTACCACTCTTCCATTTGCCATTCTTACCCATGTATACTTATTTTTAACTTTCTTTTTGAAAAAGCTAGAACTTATCTCATCTCTTGCTCAACACACATATCTACCAGTCTCTCGACACTCTCATTTTCACCTGATACGCCCTACTTCCCAATGACACTTTTTACCTCTCCAACGCCCACTCTAGCATTCAAGTCACCCATGACAACTACATAATTCCTTCTACCCAGTCCTTCTACACAACTAGTTAATTCATTACAGAACTCATTCCGCTCTTCTTCACTTTTCTCACAACCTGGCCCATACGCACTAACAAAAGCCAACATTCACTACCCAACCTAACCCTTACCCACATTAACCTAGATGCTCTTCCCCTATCAATCCCAGACACTCTACCAGACATTTCACCAAGCATCACTTCACCATTCCTTTTTATTTTTGTCTCACACAAAGCCAATATATCCTTCTATTCCTAAACATTTTTCCAATCTCACATCTTTTACTCTCTATCGTACTACATCCACGCACATTCAAACACCCCAAAACTAGAATGCGGGGAGCAGTTAACCTACCCCCAGCTCCTCCTCTTTGATGTCTCATAGGATTATAATACAGTAGAGGGTTCCCAGCCCCCTCGTCCCGTCCCTTTTAGACGCCTCTTACGACACGCAGGGATACGTTGGCGCTATTCTAATTGTTTTTATGCCCCCACGGCCACAGGAGGAGAAGCTAAAAAAAATCAAAAATAAAAAAAAATTAAATTAATGAAAGCCCCCAAAAAAGGGCAGCAGAAACAAGAGAAGGAGAAAAAGCAGTAGGAGGAGGGAGGAAAAGCAACAAAAAACATAAAAATAAAAAAAACAATAATATCCAAAAAAGAAGAAGAAGAAGAAGAAGAAGAAGAAGAAGAAGAAGAAGAAGAAGAAGAAGAAGAAGAAGAAGAAGAAGAAGAAGAAGAAGAAATAAAAAAATGAAAAAAACATTTAAATAAAAAAAATTAAAAAACCAAAAAATCCAAAAAACAAAGAAGCAGCAGAAACAAGAGAAGCAAGAGAAACAGGAGAAGAAACAGCAGCAAAAGCATAAAAAATAAAAAAAAAAAAAAACTATAAAAAAAAATATAATATAAAAAACAAAAATTAAAAAAATTAAAAAAACAGCAGCAACAAGAGAAGGAAGAAAAGCAATGGAAAAGCAGCAGCAGCAACAGCAAAAAACATTAAAAACTAAAAACCATAAAATCCAAAATAAATATAAAAAAAAATCCAAAAAAAAAAGCAACAGCAGCAAAAAAGCAGAACTTTTTTTCTTTTTTGAGGAGGAAATATCCTTTGATGCAGAAGTACAAGCCTACGTCATCTGATAAAGTACAGACTCAGTTGGAGGGATCAAGTGACTGGACTATGGAAGATGGAGAGAAGAAACATTTTTTTTTTTTTTTTTTTGAAGAGGAAATATCCTTCGATTCAGAAGTACAAGCCTACGTCATTGGATAAAGTACGAACTCAGTTGGAAGGATCAAGTAGTTAGACTGTGGAAGATGGAGAGAAAAAGGGACTCTTTTTTTATGAAATATTCTTTGATGTAGAAGTACAAGCCCACACCATCATATAAAGTACGGACACAGTTCGAAGAATCAGTTGGACTATGTAAGATGGCGAGAAAAAGGAAATTTTTCTGAGGAGGAAACATCCTTTGATGTAGAAGCACAAGCTTACATCATCGGATAAAGCACGGAATCAGTTGGAAGGATAAAGTAGTTGGACTATGGATGATGATGAGAAAAAGAAAGTTTTTTAAGGAAGAAATAGCCTTTGATGTATAAGTAAAAGCCTACATCATCGGATAAAGCATGGACTCAGTTGGAAGGATAAAGTAGTTGGACTATGGAAGATGGAGAGAAAAAGAAAGTTTTTTTGCGGAGGAAACATCCTTTGATGTAGAAGCACAAGCCTACATCATCGGATAAAGCACAGACTCAGTTGGAAGGATAAAGTAGTTGGACTATGGAAGATGGAAAGAAAAACAAAGTTTTTTTTGAGGAGGAAACATCCTTTTATGTAGAAACACAAGCCTACATCATCGGATAAAGCACGGACTCAGTTGGAAGGATAAAGTAGTTGGACTATGGAAGATGGAGAGAAAAAGAAAGTTTTTTTGCGGAGGAAACATCCTTTGATGTAGAAGCACAAGCCTACATCATCGGATAAAGCACGGACTCAGTTGGAAGGATAAAGTAGTTGGACTATGGAAGATGGAAAGAAAAACAAAGTTTTTTTTGAGGAGGAAACATCCTTTTATGTAGAAACACAAGCCTACATCATCGGATAAAGCACGGACTCAGTTGGAAGGATAAAGTAGTTGGACTATGGAAGATGGAGAGAAAAAGAAAGTTTTTTTGCGGAGGAAACATCCTTTGATGTAGAAGCACAAGCCTACATCATCAGATAAAGCACAGACTCAGTTGGAAGGATAAAGTAGTTGGACTATGGAAGATGGAAAGAAAAACAAAGTTTTTTTTGAGGAGGAAACATCCTTTTATGTAGAAACACAAGCCTACATCATCGGATAAAGCACTGACTCAGTTGGAAGTAGTTGGACTGTGGAAGATGGAGAGAAAAATAAAGTTTTTTTTGAGGAGGAAACATCCTTTGATGTAGAAACACAAGCCTACATCATCGGATAAAGCACTGACTCAGTTGGAAGGAGTAGTTGGACTGTGGAAGATGGAGAGAAAAAGAAAGTTTTTTTTGAGGAGGAAACATCCTTTGATGTAGAAACACAAGCCTACATCATCGGATAAAGCACTGACTCAGTTGGAAGGAGTAGTTGGACTGTGGAAGATGGAGAGAAAAAGAAAGTTTTTTTTGAGGAGGAAACATCCTTTGATGTAGAAACACAAGCCTACATCATCGGATAAAGCACTGACTCAGTTGGAAGGAGTAGTTGGACTGTGGAAGATGGAGAGAAAAAGAAAGTTTTTTTTTGAGGAGGAAACATCCTTTGATGTAGAAACACAAGCCTACATCATCGGATAAAGCACTGACTCAGTTGGAAGGAGTAGTTGGACTGTGGAAGATGGAGAGAAAAAGAAAGTTTTTTTTTGAGGAGGAAACATCCTTTGATGTAGAAACACAAGCCTACATCATCGGATAAAACACGGACTCAGTTGGAAGGATAAAGTAGTTGGAGTATGGAGGATGGAGAGAAAAAGAAAGCTTTTTTTGGAGGAAACATCCTTTGATGTAGAAGCACAAGCCTACATCATCGGATAAAGGACGGATTCAGTTGAAAGGATAAAGTAATTGGACTATGGAAGATGGAGAGAAAAAGAAAGTTTTTTTGAAGAGGAAATATCCTTTGATGTAGAAGTACAAGCCTACATCATCGGATAAAGTACGGACTCAGATGAAAGAATCAAGTAGTTGGACTATGGAAGATGGAGAGAAAAAGGAAATTTTTTCTGAGGAGGAAACATCCTTTGATGTACTGTAGAAGCACAAGCTTACATCATCGGATAAAGCACGGACTCAGTTGGAAGGATGAAGTAGTTGGACTATGGAAGATGGAGCAAAAAGGAACTTTTTTTTTTGAAGAGGAAATATCCTTTGATGTAGAAGTACAAGCCTATGTTATTGTATAAAGTACGAACTCAGTTGGAAGGATTAAGTTGTTGGACTATGGAAGATGGAGAGAAAAGGGAACTTTTTTTAGGAAATATCCTTTGACATAGAAGTACAAGCCTACACCATAGAATAAAGTACGGACTCAGTTGCCTGCCATCTTTTTTACTTTCCTCCACACAAAAGATGGTGGCGTTTTACTGTTCATGAAGGAAACAAAAGATACCCAAGATCAGCGCCTAGCTTCTTTCATGGCACGACGGAACTGTGGTCTACATTTCTTGCATATAATTAAATTCTCCTCAGAACAGCGTCTGCGCAAGGTCCTTCTTGTGGCTCTGTGCAGGGCAGTTAATTCTGAAGACCACCAGAGGACTGGTCGTTTGTTGAATAACCCTGTTGTTTTGGGAATTGAATAGACTCCTGCTGTATGAAGAATTCCATTCAGTAAGTGTATGGCATCATCAACACTTTCAAAATTGCTCTACACTCTCCTTGATTTTACTTGGCTCATGAAATTTAACCCAGTCTGCCTAGTCAAGATTACGTGGCGATCTTTGTAAAGGGGGACCATTGTTGGTGTTTATAATGATTGACGCATGATCATTAGTATGCCAATCATCTAGTACCCTCCAATAGAAATCGAGAAGGCAGTTAGAGCTTGCAATTGAAAGATCAATGCATGAGAGTACCTGTCTGAACATGAAAGTGCGTGGGCTCTCCGGTATTAAGGAATCGGACATCCTGATTTCCTACAATTGATATAATATTGCCCACTAGTGTTTGCTACAACATCGCCCCATAAAGGATGTCTACCATTCAAATCTCCAAGTAAAAGAGAAGGTTGAGGGAATTGTTGAATCACCTCTACTAAATTATCATATGAGGTGTCATTTGGAGGCAAGTAAATTGAACAAATGGTGTATTTTCTTCCTAAATCAATCTCTGCAATCTTTGCCTGCAGAGGTGTACAAATAGATAAAGATATTTGGGGAACATCTCAATGAACGTATATAAGACTTCGCCATAGCTCCCTACCTCATTGATCATATGGTGTCCTGTAGCTTATATATTTGCGAGGACAAGGAGTATTATAATCAAGTTTGTTCTCCTGCAGACATATAATTATGGGGGAGCGCTCATGAATGAGGAGCTCAAGTTCTTCATATTTGGCCCTTAAACCCTGTCAATTCTATTGTAAAATGGAGAAAACTAAGGTTTATGTTTGGAAGAAACCCAGGATGAAGCCTTCCCATTAGCAATTTTTTATTTAACAATATTTCCCAGTGGTTTTATTAGAGAGAGTCTTGATAGACTGGGTTTTGTTTGTTTTTATTATCCTTTTGGTCTAATTGTTGAGGGGGATGGTTGACCTCTACTTGGATTTCAGATTTATTTAAACTGTGTTCTGGTTGATCAGAAACATCAACAAACAAGACATCATATTTATTTGACGTCACAACTCAAGTTTCTTATAAAAGGGGGCCAGAGAGATGAAGGTCTCTCTCTCTCTCCCCTCCGATAAATAGGTGAGCTACCAGGTTTTTGCACATTCCCCACTACAGGTGCACCTGGCAGCTTGGTTTTGAGTGGAACCTCCATCAAATCAGGCAAGGACATGGCGTAAAGCCCTGTTCACACGATCGAGCATGGTCAACGGGCAAACAGTGATACCAGACCTAAATAGGTAGTGAGAATGAGGGTTGATGACGTCAGAAGCGGGAAAAGCGGGAAAACAAGAGACAGGGTTCTGGCAGCACTGTTTGTTGCCAGATCCCGCCCTTTGGATTTCCCGCTTCTGACGTCATCAACCCTCATTCTCACTACCTATTGAGGTCTGGTATTACCGTTTGCCCGTTGACCATGCTCGATCGTGTGGATAGGGCTCAAGAGAGATTAGAACTTCAGTTGGTGATGGCGACAAATTGTAAAGAGGTATGCAATGCCCAGCTTTAATAAACCGTGGCAAAGCGGGCAATATGCTTACCTCGTTATGCAACATTATTGTCAAAGGATGTATTTTTTTTCTTGGAACTACTGGCGGTACTAGGTGGTTTTGATGTCTCCTGTGGTATATTTTCTCTTTGCATAGCTGTTAGTCTTTTGGCATGTCCCACACTTATGTGTTCTACACTGGATTTGTTGAGGGCAGCTTCTTCCAGCTTATAAAGCTTGCAGCTCCTATCAGTGGATTTATGATTTGAGTTTCAGTTCAAACACTTGGTCTCAAGTGTACACACTGCATGGTAAGATCTGGAACAAATGCTACATTTTTTCATTTTGCAAACTTTAGAAGGGTGTCCAAATTTGAAACATTATAGTGGCTTCTGTTTGAAAGTTTGAACCTTAAGTCTTTCATTTTCTTTAAGGATGTGGTAAGGAACATCAGCATCTTGCAAAGTAAGGATAATCGGCGACGTCCCAGGAAGCTTATGAATTTTCCACACTGTTAATAGACACATGGCCAGTATTTCCTCTTCAGTAAATTCTTACAGGTCTCTATTGAAGACTACTCCCCTACCGTAACTAAAATTTAGTTGGGGTCTGACATCTAACAGATCACCATCACTACTTGTCTTGAGGTTAGACAGTATTTCCGATTGCGTGCATGACTTGCCACGGATGAGGAAGCTATTTATTTCCAAAGCGAGATATATCACCTGGTGCAATGGTTCCTACCTATTTCTGAATTAATTTGTAAATTTTAAAATCATTCCCAGTACTCCCTTTAGGCTCTGCAACAAGCCACATTGGTGGTTTTGGCTTTCTCTGGGAAGGCACAGTTAAATCAACATACCTTTCAAACCAGTCAGCGGGTCTGCATACATCCAAATCGTTTGGTATCTTATCACAAAGGGCACCCATGACATTTAAGCTATTAATTTTTTATCATTGATGTTACATATTGCATTAAATGGTTTTTCATGATTATTATACAGTAAGATATCCATTGTTGCTGTCTCACAGGATTTTTTATACAGGAGAGGGGGTTCCCAGCCCCCTCGTCCCGTCCCTTTTAGTCGCCTCTTACGACACGCAGGGATAACGTTGGCGCTATTCTAATTGTTTTATGTTGATGTCGGCTAACCCCCAAAATTGGGGGAAGTGCCTTTGGTATATGTATGTATGTAAGATATCCATGAATGTCACTTTTCATTTTCAAGTTTCATTCCTATTTCTTTTATCTCACCATAGCATTTAAATGCTTTACTGTATACGGTATAGCTTATCATAATCAGTATCAATTGGAATTTGGGTAACATGAAGGAATCAAAATTTTCCTGTTACCCGACTTATTTGGTTTTGAAACATTAGTAGAGGGGTCCTTTTTTGTTCCTAGGTCGTCAACAGAATTTTCCTACAATAAATCAGCAGAGGTCGTCAACGGTGTCTGCGGTTTGATCCAGGGGTTCAGGGAACATTATGTTTACTCATTATTTTTTTTTTGGGGGGAAGGGGTAGTAATAATAATGAAAAAAAAAAAAAAATAAGTGTAAGGGAATGAAAATAAGAAGACTGTCTCAAATCCCAATAAAGACCCCATTAACCTTTCATGGAACTAATATCTCCACCAATGACACCGTCAAAAGATGTCCACACCCTACCCTACCACAAAGGGATGGTACCACTATGATTAGAGTGGCTCAAGTGTATGCCAAACCCGCTTGATGGGACAGAGCATTACAAGAATACAATCATCCCACTTTAATCATAGTGGCAGGCAAACCAGACACAATGACAAGTCCTATCTCTATGAAACCAGCCAACCCATGGAATCTGAATTCCAAGTGTTTGTTCGAGAATAGTCCCGCGTGCCAGTATGGAAATGCTGACACTCCTAGGTATCCAAACATTACCGAGTAGTTGGCAACACTACCACAGCAACCACGTTTGATTTTGAAAAAAAAAAAAATTCCAATCTAGATGTCCTCTAAAAGAAAATCTGGACAGTGAAATGGGCAAGAGAATCTTGACAGCGAGGCCTGAGAGAGTTGATAAATCTGAAGGAGAGTGGAACAATTATAAGTAATAAGAATAGGATGAGAGAAATTTAGTGTAACTGGGAAAAAAAAATCCCCCGTTCGAGAGCCCTCTTGCCCGTCACCAAGCTTCAGCATGAGAATGATATGCCGTGCTAAAGCTCAATGACTTCATCAAGGCATTCTCTCGTTAAGAGGACCTTTGATTGGAGATCTCGGAGCTTTGCCAAGACCGTTAAAAACCCTCCTGATCAAGGGCAGTTCATGCAAAAGGGATTACCAACTACACCTCCTTGAATTCAGTCCAATTAGAACCAGTCACTTGCAGCTACCGTCCAACAGAATCTGGAGAATCCAATCCCTCTAAAGCAAATATCATTGAACTGGGCTAACGGGCTGCACAACTTTATTAACTATCACACGACCATTTGGTTAAAGCATGAAAGAGCACTTTTGATGAGCCTGACTATCAGCATACCAATAGCTTTTTGATAGTCAAAAACCTGTGAGTAATTAGAATTGTGCATTCAGGAGACAAGGAAATCTTCCCCCTTGGGGTAGTGCAAGATTTGCCAATATGCGTGCTAGTGAGAGCATGCATGTATCAGGAGTGGGCTGGGCAAAGACAATGTTTAGCAAAACAGGGTTTTCCAATCTAGTCAGAGAACGAGTAAGCAAAGCAATACATTCATTGGTACAAGAAGAATCAGTTCAAAACCCTTGCACCTTAGACAACCTGTTGATCGCAAGGGCACACATTACCAGGGGAGAACGCGATCCGATCTGAAGATACGCGAGGGAGAGCACACCTAACACACATACGCAAGTGCTTCTTCTGGGAAGGAAAACTTGTCCCTCCCTATACCACCATCCTCAGAAAACTTGCAGACGGTTGGTTTTTCAAGGAAGTCTTGTCTCAAGGGCGGAACATCAGCAGGCAGTTTGGATTCTGGCTCACTGTCAAGACATTATTCGCCTTCAAGGTATGAAGCGCAAAGGCCAATTTCTTTCTGAACGGAGTACTTTGTACAACCTGTAGTCAAAAGGCATAGCACAGCATCATCCAGAGGAATATCTGAAAATATAAGACTTCTCTCTGAGGGAGAGGCTCAATTGTTTCACTAAGGAAACAGGAGAGTCTCCCAGCCTAGAAACTTATCCAAGTGCAAATCTGTCACACTTCTTCCCTGTCTTATCTTCCTAAGAAACTTAATGGAAAGGGTCTGAAAGCCGAGTAACTGGGGTTGAAGGAAAAGGTTTTCCGGACTTCTACCTTTAGGATGAGCATGAGAGGAGTTCCGCTTAGCCTTCTTCCACCTCCTACCACTGGGAGGGTGACCACTCTTAACTCCTCACATGGGGAATCCAGGTGATAAAATTGACTAATTCGTAGATAATTTGAATTTTTTCCTAATACAAACCTTTAGTTATTTATTATGGACATTCTTTTGGCAAAGCTGGAAGGTGGCCAATTAAACTTTTGGTGCGAGGTAATAACACAACAGAGACAGTGGGAAGGGGGTGGCTAGGGGTAACCAGCCAACTATAAATATACTCATAAACTAGTTATCTACAGTGGTCACTTTTTCTATAGCAGACAAGACTTAATTGGGGACAGGTATGGCAGGACAATTTATGTCAATAGCTCCAGGCTTGTATTAATCAGGGAAAAACACAAATTATCAACAAATTTGTCATTTGTTCACCAAGCTATAAACCTTACGTCATTTATTATGGATGACTCACCCTTAGGTGGGTGCATAAGTCCGATACTGGCATAGTCATTTAACAGGGTTTGCCTAGTACTGTATTAGACTGTAATCGAGGGAAACCTTGGCAACTTTCTTATCAATACAATGAGAATACCGGCCTGAGCAATACTGATTTTGTGTGATGTAGCATATGGACGTCTAGGTAAGAATGTTCTAAACAGGAACCTTACACATAAAAATATAAGTTTCCCATAAGACAGCTTGCAGAGGGATCCATGGCGCTGTACCCCAAGAAAGGTAAAGATGAACAAAGGAAAAGGTCAGACATACTTTCATTCATACCACACTTAACCCAGGTAACCAATGACATCAACCAACTGCTACTTGTCCAACAAGGAGCCCAAGGTATTTCAAATCATTTGTGCAGCCACCACAGGTCCAATAGAAAATGTTTAGTCTCTCCTGTGGGTCACATATTGTAGCTAGTGGGCTATGAAGGTCGTTTAACACTTTAATATAGCCGCTTGTAAAACTTGCAACATGGAGAAGTTGCGTTTAAATGCCAGGGACATACTGATACCCAACATCATGAGCTCTAGGTCTTCGAGCTAGAGGATGTTCTAGATTTAGAGCCCGGTCAATGACCTTGCGAATCCAAGCTGAAGCAGTTTTTAGTAATCCTCCTTTTAGTTCTACACGAACTGACAAATAACAATGTTAGTCGTGGCCGGGTTGCTGCTGTGCACTCATGTACCTCAAAGTCCTTACTGGGCATTGTAACAATTGATCTCGGTCATTGGTTACAGAACGTAGACTCCTAATCTAAGAGGGCCAGAATCTAGGGTCCAGTAACCCGGATTTTGAGTCTTTCCAATGAACATAGGGATGAAGCAGTCACTTCCCCCCCACCCCCTTGAATGGGGAATGTCGTACGAGAGACCATGTACTGTACTGTAGTTTACTAACTTTGCCGACGCCAAAGTGAGTAGGAACGCCATCTTCAGAGTAACATTACGGTCTTTAGCATGGCGTAATGGTTCGTATAGAGGTCCTTTCAAGGATCTCAAGATGGTAACCACATTCCAAGGAGGAGGAGGTCTTACCTCCAACTGGGGGCACGCGATCTCCTAACTCTGTATGAGTAAGGAAAGCTCCAATGAAGAAGAAAGGTCTACTCCATTCAATCTAAAGGTATAGGCTTAAGGCCGAGCGATAGCCTTTAACCGCCAAGACCGAAAGGAGTTTTTCCTCCAGAAGGTATATGAGAAACTCCTTTATTACTGGAATACTGACATAGAGGGGAGAGAGATCCCTTCCACGACATCAACCACATAAGACGTTCCACTTCGCCTGGTATACCGAGACAGAGGACTGTCGTGAGTGATACCAGACATTCGATTCGCAGCCTGTTGCAAAAACACTCTCCGAGAGAACAGATGCTGAATAATCTCCAGGCATGCAGTCACAGACGTAACAGCCATGTGAAAGAGGGTCACGTGTGGTTGTTTGAGTAGATCGGGCCGTGGAGTTATGAGGGTCATCATTAGGTTGTTGGATGCTCTGATCCTGCTGAGCACTCTCCTCATCAGACAGAACTGGGGAAAGGCGTACACGTCTGTTGTCCCACCGTTGTTGGAATGCTTACCGTCATATTGCCTGAGGGTCCAGGACTGGGGAGCAGTACATCAGGAGCCTGAAGTTCAAGGATGTTGCAAACAGGTCTACTGTCGAAGAACCCCACAGTTAGGACTTTGTTGGCTATCAGAGGATTCAAAGACCATTCGGAGCCCACTATCCGAGTAGCTCTGCTGAGGTTGTCCAAGAGCACACTCCTCTTGCCCGGAATAAAATGAGCTGATAGGGACACCAAATGATCTTCTGACCATCGCAGAATCTCTACTACAAGATAGCATAGGGGTAGGCAGCAAAAAGGTACTTTGTTTGTTTATGCAACCCATTACTGTGATGATGTTACTCATCAAAACCACAGTGACCCCCAAGCAACTGATGGAACTGCTGGGAGAGCTAGAAAGGCTGCTCTTATCTCCAAGTGATTTATGTTCTGGTACCTTTCGGACTCGGACCATAGGCCCAAGACAGTGTGCTGCAGTAAGTGGGGACCCCAACCTTCTTTTGATGTCTGCATAGAGCAATAAACCAGAGGAGGGACGAGATGATCTTGGTCTTTGCGTTGGTTCTCCTCTGCCTCCCACCATAGTCTCACTTGTTCCTGTGTGACGTGAATTAGAATGTTCTGAGACTCCGAGTGTTAGTTCCACGTGGACTTCAACTGCCATTGCAGGAATCCGATCCTGAGGACTGGTGGGAACTAGACAGAGCAGGGAAGTTAGATGGCCTAGGGGACAACCACCGTCAAGCCAGGAGAACTTCCTGTCTAAGCAAGGGTTTTGCCACTTCCCTCTGCCTGAGTATTCTGTCGTTGAAAGGGAAGACTTTTTGGAGGTTGGTGTCTATAACCATACTGTAACTTGGTAAACTGGTCTCTGAAATGGAAGCAGAGAAGACTCCCGGAGATTTATCTTGATCCCCAGATCCTGACTAAGTCCAGAAACTTGTCTCAGTGGTGGAGAAGGATCATCTCCAAATCTTCAAGAATCACCCAATCGTCGAGGTATCGTATTAGACGAAGGCCGTTCTTGCGAGCCCAAGATGACACTCTGGCAAACACCTTGGTGAAGACCTAAGGTGCTGTTGCAAGACCGAAGCAGACACCTTTGAACTGGTATCGTATGTTCTCATGTATGAATCCGAGATACTTACTTGAAAACGGATGGATTGGGATCTGAAACTATGAGTCTTGAAGATCCAATCTGCACATGAAGTCCCTTGGTCTTACTGCCTGAAAGACAGTGTTTGCCGTCGCCATCCTGAAAGGAGTTTGTTGGACAAACTTGTTCAGGCGAGAGATCTATAACTGGTCTCCAGTCTCCAGATGGCTTTTTTAAAAGAAAGAGTTGACTGTAGAAGCCTGGAGACCCGTCGAGGATCTCTGGAGAGTGCCCTTCTGCGGCATAGTTTGGGGGCCAGCTCCTTTACAGATCTATTTGTATAGAAGCTTAATGAAACTGGATTCAGTCAGGAGGGACAGATTGAGTGAACGGGGTGCAATAACCTAAATTGATCACAGTAATCAGCCACGTGGTGCTGCCACCTCTGCCAGAGGCATTTGAAGGAATCCTCCCACTGGTAGTCAGTTGGGGGGATTGCCCTCCCTAGTGGGAACGACCTCCACAGCCACTACCTCTACATCTTTTCTTCCTCTGAAGAATTTGTTACTTTCTGATCTCTGACTCGACAGGGACGTTTAGACACCACGGGAGGTCATGAGGACCTGGAAGTCAAGGGGTTACAGGGGCTTTGCTGATTTCTGTCAGGCTGAGGAGCCAGTGAAGGAGAATCGGAAGATTCCCTCCATCTATTAGCCGCTCTCTATCTCCTCAAGGATGAAGAGGAACCCTCAAGCATTTTTTTCTCAGAATTGTAATCGCCACCTTTGCCACCTGTCTGTGGAACTATCTTATTATGATATCCAGTCATTTGAGGACGGCATTCTCCCATAGCCCACACGTTGTTGACAGTGGTGCGATAGGAAATCCCAATGTATGCGTACCTGATAACAGGAAGGATTCCAAGGACTTTCTCGTGGACTCCTTTAGACAGATGCTTGGAGCACATGATCTGACCTAATGCCCAAAACCATAGGTCGAGCAAAGAAGCGGCCTGAATAACATAATTTGCGCCCCTCTCCACATTCAGGAGCTCAGATGCCGAAAGGGAAGCTCTCACTGAAGAGAACCCTAGTCGTAACACCCATAGTCAGCTGTTCTACCGAGGGGTCGAGAACCAGAGTCGAGAGAGGTTCGTTCTTGATCTCATCGTACTTTCTTTGTAGTATAAAAAGAAGTGGAAGAGAACTCGAGGAGGACCCTGCTCTCAAGGAACAAGAAGTTACTGCTATCAGGTCTTATGGGGTCTCAGCGTCACAAAGATTTAGTCTGGGACCATTTCTCTTCCTTCTTTAGAGGTAATGCAGGATCTAACAGCTTGCTGAAGGATTTCATACACGATAGAACCTGTTAGGTTAGAAGGCATGTTCAGACTCTTCGCTCCTGTTCCGAGCAGGGTAGCTTGGATTCGCTGACCTTGAAAGGAATTCCTTGTTCGTGTCCAAGTCATCATCTACTCCAAGCATTTCTCTATAGAAGCCTAGGGTAGATTGAAGTTGTCAACAGGGTCATGAGAAGGACCCAATTCAGGGGGTCCTTTATCCCATCTCCTGTCTCTGAGATTCTAGAATCTTAGCATTCTTGGGACCCATTATTTTGAGTCCTTTGACTCCTTCCAAGGAGGAAAATGCTTATTCAAGATGGAAGTCTTCGGAAGAGCTTGCAGTTCCTTCGAAAGGCCAGACTTAGGGACAGAGGGTTTGATGGGTATCTCCCTGGGCAATCCAAGATCTCTACTTGTGCAGGGTTGGACAAGATCCACGAGGAGCATTGACTTTCATACCCCTCTTCTGTTTGGAGGTTAGCCTGTGTCCCTCCTAGACCGGAGTTAAGAGGAAGTCGCTGCAGATTTGGCTCTAAAACAGAAAGCATCCTCCTTTCCTTAGCACTGGGCTCGGATGTAAAAGACCACTGTGGTAACGACACACTGCTCTGGGCAGATTTTCTCCTGGGGTCTGAGGGACCGACATGGCGAGAGGAACCCAACATCGAACTCTCCAATGAAATTTACGGGTAGTCATGGCCTGGGAAGATTGGTGGATGAGCCAAACCAAAGGACATTTTGAGGTCTGATACCAAAGTATTATACCAAGAAAGAAGTACAGGGTCTCCAGGAGGAGGAAGCCGCCTTAGGATGGGAGGGCATATGGATGGCCGAGGAGCTCTAGGGGTGTCTCTGCGGCATCTGAAAGTCCTCTTTCATTGGTTAAAGAGGTCGATCGATAGAGATGGGAAAGCCCGCAACTTATTTTGGGGTTCTTTAAACCCTTCAGGGAAGGGGATCTGCCTACCGCTAGTAGTAGTCATTGCGAAGATCATTGCTGGAGGTGTTGGATCCGCAAGCGGTCGCAATTCCAGGCCTTCAGTTCGTGAAATCAGATTAATTCCTCATGAAATCACCAGAATCGCTCGTGAAAACGTGAGAACCACGCTCTAACAGTTGTGTCAAGAGCGGAAATGTCGGCTTCACGACACACGGTGATCATGAAGGAGGATGCCCTACAGGCTCCTGAAGAACTGGAGGGTGCCCAACACTCACAACAGGCGAGGGTAGAGGCCTCAGACACAAGAGCGAATAGAAGCGTTTGAGAGTGCTTTGCTACAGTGGAATGCGTCAGTATGGGCGATCGTTTGGCCAAAGCACCCAAGGCCGCAAAGGGGACAGGGGGTAGCTCAACAGAATGCATTATCAGTGGGTTGTCCTTAATCGCTCGAAGTTCGTTGTGAAGAGGATCGACTAGATAATCCTGAGATCGTGAGCCTTTGGAACGTCGAATGCCTTCCTCGGGATCGTCACCCTCGTGAACGTGGACCTAGTGAATATTAGCATCGCTGTCGTGAACATATAGATCGTCAATGCGAATGTCCAAATTGTGACAGATAATTTACCTCGTGATCATGAGCATTATTTTGTGATCAAGAGCTTATAACTCGTAATTGTGAACTCTCAAAAGAACGCCTTCGCGGCGAAGAGCGCCGAGACCGTGATAACCTTCAGTCTCGAGCATGAAGATCAAGAGTTAGAACGCCTCCGCAAGGAAGTGCAGAGATGGTGACCTGTGATCTCTTATCTTTGGATCGTCACAAACCACGTCCTGAAGATGATCGTCCAGGAGGACTAGAAGATGGAGTGCCTCGTCCCTACGATCGGCGAGCAGATGGAGCGCTGGCCGCCTGAAGATCATCTACAATTGCAGCAGGAAGGAGGCTAACCTGCAGGCTGGAAGCATCTCTAAGGGGAGAAATAAAAGGGTGCAGATTAGGAGAGGACTATGCTGTAGGTTGGCGAGAGGGCTCGTTGCCAGCAGGAGGCCGTTCGGAGGGCGAGAGGGCTCGTTGCCAGCAGGAGGCCGTTCGGAGGGCGAAAGATGGACTTGGCAAATGCCCTGGGCGAAAGAAGTCACAGGCGAAGGATTCTAGCCTAGCCTCATGCTGAAGGAGTTGCAGGAGAGCTTCCTTCAACGGCAAATAAGAAATCCCTAAGAACAGCCAAGCCTGCAACACATCTGAAAGAGAGAAGGGCACCTTGATGGTAGGAGAAGGTACTTCGCTACGGGAACCAACAACTCCCCCCAAGGATGAAAAGCTGCCCCCGGAGTTAAAGGGTCTGCTCTCCAACTAGATCACTCCCCAGAGGAAGACGGGCGAGAAGGAGCATCGGAAAGAGATGAAGGGGTGCGTGAAGAAGGCTGTGATCTCTTCGCTCTAAGTGAGAGGCCGAGAAAGAAATATCACACTTGGCCTTCTCATTGCGACAACCAAACCTCTTCCACTGGGAGGCAGGCCACTCTTTACATTCGTCACAGGGTGTGCCCTGTTTGCAACCACACCACCTACAGGTTGGGGACACTGAGTGTGGGTCAGTCTTGATCAAGAACATAAACCCGCAAGGGTGACCCTCACGACCACGGCAGGTTCACATGGGAGTATCAATGAAAAAGCGCAGTCACACCAAAAAAAAAGGCGAGCGTAAAGCAACAATGCTTCATTGTCTATTGGCTAAACCTTGACGAGAGGAAAAAACCCCCTCTCTACCAGCCAAAAATGGTATTTTCTTTGTAAAATAAAATTTTTACCATACTTACCCGGTAGTTATATATATAGCCTATGTCCCTGACGTCACGGCAGAAAATTCAAAACTATCGCCAATCGCCGATTGGATAGCCAGGTGTACCACCACTGCGCCCTAGCTTAGTACCTAGGAACCATTCCTGGAACCCTCATATATTCCATGACTAGTCTCTTAGAGGGGAGGATTGTGGGGCTTTAATTATATATAACTACCGGGTAAGTATGTTCAAAAATTTATTTTATAATGAAAATACCATTTTTAAACATACGACTTACCTGGTAGTTATACATATAGCTGATTAACACCTTTGGTGGAGGGTTAGAGACAGCTAGTATATTTGGAATTCTGCTTAAGAGTTAATTAAAACAAACTTAAGGGTTCGTACCTGATAAGGAAGCCGACTTCAATGATCCTCTGCCTCATTATGTCTGCTAGCCTTATGAGATCCAGCGATCCTCCCAGGGGGCTGAAGATCTCTTAGGGACTGTCAAACCAGTGTACTGTATATACCTCATTGTGACAGAACCTCCTCCAATAACCAGTTCCGGGCGCTCTTCAAGGAACAAAATTGACCACCTGACTAAAATCAATGATTGTGGAAGACAGACACAATCTCCACAAACAACCATAAAAACAAATAAAAGTTCCAAGAGAAGAAAAGGTTATTGGGATTATGGTAACGTAGTGGTGGTTCCTTCACCCACTACTGCACTCGCTGCTACAAATGGACCCAGAGTGTAGCAGTCCTCGTAACGAGTCTGAACACCTTTCAAATAATGTGAAGCGAATACAGATTTGCTCCTCCAAAAGGTTTTGTCCATTATGCTTTGCAACGATCCATACTGTCTGAATGCTGCGGACGTTGCTACGGCTCTGACTTCATGAGTCTTAACCTTTAGAAGCTCAAGGTCTGATGTAATAATGTGCATGAGCTTCTTTAATCAAGAGCCTGATAAAAAATGACAAGGCATTTTTTGACATTGAAACGTGGGCTTTTTGACCGAGCACCATAAAGCTTCCGAATTTCCTCGTAAGTCTTTTGTTCTGTCCAGGTAGAACCTCGGAGCTCTTACTGGGCATAGGACTCTTTCCATCTCCTCGCCAACTAAATCCGAAAGATTTGGAATTTTAAAGGCTTTGGGCCAAGGTTGAGAAGGGCGTTCATTTTTGCAAGAAAGCCTAACTGTAAGGAACAGACAGCGTTACCATCTCGAAAACCAACGTTCTTGCTAAACGCATGGATTTCACAAACTCTTTTGGCTGTTGGGAGACTAACCAAAAACAGTGTCTTCATAGTAAGGTCCTTCAAGGAAACTGAACCAAGTGCTCAAATCTGGCACTCATAAGAAACTTTAAAACAATATCCAGATTCCAAGCTGGTGAATCTTGGTGTTGTTGCTTTGTAGTATCAAAGGATTCAAGAAGTTCTTGCATATCCTTATAGTTAGAAATGTTCAGGTTTCTGTGCCTGAATACAGTCATTAACATACTCCTGTATCCCTTAATAGTCGAGGAAAAGTTGTGCTTCCTTCGAAGGTGGAGCAGGAAGTCCGCAATTTGAGCTACAGAGGTACTGGATGAGGAAAGAGATTTGACTCTACACCACTCTAAAAACCTCCCACTTGGATTGATAAACCTTGATAATTGATATTCTTCTTGCTCTTGCAATGGCTTGAGCTGCGTCCTTCGAAAAGCCTTTAACTCGTGAGTTTTTCGATAGTCTGAAGGCAGTCAGCTGAAGAACGTGGAGATTTTGATGGAATCTTTCCAAGTGAGGTTGTTTGAGTAAATCTACTCTTAATGGAAGGCTTCTTGGAGTGTCTACCATTCATTCCAGTACCTCTGTGAACCATTCTCTTGAAGGCGAAAGGGGGGCCACTAGTGTCATTCTTGTCCCTTTGGTTGCTACAAACTTCTGTACCACTTCGTACAGGATCTTGTATGGTGGAAAAGCGTACATGTCTAGATTGGTCCAATCCAACAGAAATGCATCTATGTGGACTGCTTCTAGATCCGGTACTGGAGAGCAATACGCCTCTAGCCTCTTTGTTTTTGATGTTGCGAAGAGGTCTATGCATGGTCGACCCCAAAGTCGCCACAGACTCTTGCATACTTGTAGATGGAGCATCCACTCTGTCGGTAGGATCTGACCTCTTCTGCCGAGGCTGTCTGCCATTACGTTCTTCTCTCCTTGAATGAACCTTGTCATTAGGACCACATTCCTCTCCTTTGCCCACAAAAGGAGATTCTTCGCAGTTTCGTACAGAGATAACGAGCGAGTTCCCCCTTGTTTGGCAATGTACGCCAATGCCGTCGTGTTGTCGGCATTGACTTGTACCACTTTGTTGATAACTGACCCTTCAAAACTTTTGAGGGCTAATAGGACTGCCAACAATTCTTTGTGATTGATATGGAAGTCCTTCTGGGTCTCTGACCACAGCCCCGAAACTTCCAACTTGTTCAGAGTTGCTCCCCACCCCAAGTCCAAGGCGTCGGAACATAACACAAGGTCTGGGTTCTTTAGAGTTAAGTCGAAACCTTCACAGAACTTGTTCGATTCGTCCCACCACCGAAGGCAGTCTTTGATGGAGTCCGTAATTGAAATGCTCAGTCTCTAGGTATTTCTCCTTGTTCCAATCAATGGTGATTGAGGTGGAATTGGAGAGGACGAAGATTCAGTCTTCCTAGGGGAACAAATTGTTCTAAGGAGGAGAGGGTTCCTACTAGACTCAGCCACTTCCTCGCTGAACACGTTTTTCCTTAGAAAAGATCAGTTTCAAACTGGCTTGCTCCATCATTAAAGGAGACGGAAAAGCCCGAAAAATCCGACTCCGAATCGTCATTCCCAAACAAAGAATCTCTTGTGATGGAATCAAGAGAGACTTTTCCTTGTTGACAAGGAGACCCAGATCTTTCGTAAGGCTCAAAGTTGTCTGGAGATCCTTCAGGTAGTGATCGTATGAGTGAGCTCTGAGAAGCCAATCGTCGAGATACAGGGAGGCTCTGATGCCCCTTGAGTGGAGGATCTTTGCTACGTTGAGCATGAGTTTCGTAAATATTTGCAGGGCTGTGCTGAGGCCGAAACATAGGGCTCGAAATTGAAAAACTTTGCCCTTGAATACGAATCTTAGATAAGGCCTGAAGCTCGGGTGAATTGGGATGTGAAAATAGGCGTCCTGGAGATCACCATCCAGTCGCCTTTCCTTACTGCAGCAAGAACTGATTTCAAAGTCTCCATTGAGAACTTGGTCTTCTGGATGAACTTGTTCAATGCACTTACGTCCAGCACTGGACGCTATCTTTGAAGCCTTCCCAAGAGTAAATTCGGAAGGTGGAGAACGGGGAGCAACTGGTACAAAAAAGTCTGAGAACTCCTCAGTGAAAACTTTCATGTTTTTTCAGATCTACTGAAGGACGAAAAGAAATAGAATCTTCATCTTCTAAAACTTCCTCAAACTCAACAGGAGAAAGCTGACCTTCAATGTCCTCTGGTAAAGCTCCAACGGGAGCAACAGTGTTGAGAACCGTGTCCTTCCCATAAAGATCCTGAGTTCTGACAGCAACAGAAACTGGATCATCAAGCGGAAGTGTCGCTTGCCGCTCATCCAAATGCTCGCGATCAACACGATCGGAACTAACGTGTTCCTGAATACGATCTGTGTTAGAATCAGCGTTATCCTGAAGAGCGTATGCCTCATCATCATGATCAAGACTCACTTCTAAAGCACCAGTAACATGTGAAGAAGTAGGTCGCTCAGGGTCGCGTTCGGAAAAATGCTCGACGTCGCTTCCTGACAAGTGCTCAGCGCCGCGTACCGCTTGCCGCTCGACGACCTGTTTGGCTGCTTGTCGTCCGGTGACACATCCTGGAGGACGTTCACTATACAGTAGTGTCTTGAAGAGCGGTAGACGTCCTAAGAACTAGGACGTTCGACAGCTTGTTTAGCAGGACGTTCGAGCTCACTTTCTGAATGCAGGTCATCTTTGCACTTAAGAGGACATTCGGCGCTTCGGAGTAAAGAGCGTTCTACGTTAGGGCTGTCAACTACGTTCCTAGTTGATCGCTCAGGATCACGTCCTAAAGGACGTTCACTATACAGTAGTGTCTTGAAGAGCGGTAGACGTCCTGAGAACTAGGACGTTCGACAGCTTGTTTAGCAGGACGTTCGAGCTCACTTTCTGAATGCAGGTCATCTTTGCACTTAAGAGGACATTCGGCGCTTCGGAGTAAAGAGCGTTCTACGTTAGGGCTGTCAACTACGTTCCTAGTTGATCGCTCAGGATCACGTCCTAAAGGACGTTCAATGCTATAGTTAGCAGGAAGCCCGGCGCCTCGAATAGGAGGACGTTCGAGATCATGAATCACCGCACGCTTAACTCTACGTTCGGGAACACGTCCTACCGGACGTTTCACGTCGTGTTGTGCAGACCACTCGCCGTCTCAAGCCTAACAATAACTGTCACTTGTGTCAGCTCGAGGCTTGTCACTACATTGGTAATTTTGCATGAAAGAAGAGAGCCTGTGTTGCATCTCTTGTAGCATGTTAAAGTTAGAATCTATACGTTGTGATATCGGTGGCGACACCACAACGTTCTGCTCATCACTCAGGCGTTCAGAGCATCTAGATGGTGAAAACCAGTCTGACGGCTGCGGGGGAGCATGAATCGAGGTTAAGCCTGGTCCTGACAAATGCTTAGCAGGACGTTTAGTAGAACTCTCAAACGACTCTGGACTATCCCAATGGCTACAGCCAGACCGCGAAGTGCTAGTAGGACGTTGGCTGGCCTTATCAAAGGTCCTCTTAAGAGGTCTGGAAGCTAGACGCCAGCCTCTTTTTAAGTATTGCGTCATCCGAAGACGACGAAAACAACTTAACCTCACCTTTCCAATGGTGAGGGTGAACGTCCTGGGAAACGTCAACAGGTACATTCGAGGGAACGTCTGCTCGTGTTTTAAAGCCTCTCGTCTCCTTTCGCCGTTCGACATTCCTTCTTCCAGGGGTTGGGTGCTTGGAAGAGGTCTAGGACTAGGAGAACGACAGACGCGAGCAGGCGCACCCTCCACAGCACTTAACTTCACTGCACTTTTACCCTTTAACTGATGAGCGTCTGACATAAGTGCGTTCTGTCCGCCCCAAGCGATACCACTTTAGCGCCCAGCGTTTGAATCGCTACCAACATGTCCTTAAGCGTAGGCTCATTAGCAGTTACAGTAGCGGGATCAGGATCTACCACTACAAGGGAAGGAATAGGGTCAGTGACATGGGAAGAGGAAGAGTCTTTTGAAGAACGAGAAGAACTTCATCTTAATCTATCCCTCTCAAGTTTACGCCTATAGCGATCAAACAATCCATTCATGCTCTAACAAAAGAACAGACTCATCACAACGATCACCCAAATCACAATCTTTACCTTTGCAATTAACGCAGGGAGAATGGGGATCAAGAGAAGCTTTAGCCATTCGGGTCTAACACCCACTCACACCTCCTAAAAGTTATGGGGGGGGTGGCTATTTTGAAAATTTTTTATAGAAATCAAACAAGCACGGGTCAAAATTTTCTAAATACAATCGTATTAAAGAATATCCAATAACAAAATCAAACAAGCGGGAGTCAACAACCAAAGTTTTGTACTTCACCAAATCAAATAAATAAATTGACGAACAGAATATCCATGTGTCGCCGTTAGCGACGGCAGGGAATATATGAGGGTTCCTGGAATGGTTCCTAGGTACCTCGCTAGGGCGCAGGGGTGGTACACCTGGCTATCAAATCGGCGATTGGCAAGTTTTTAATTTTCTGCCGTGACGTCAAGGACGTTAGCTATATATATAACTACCAGGTAAGTCCTATGTTCAAAAAGAATATTACAAGATCACCGATCTGTGTATATATAGATGGGTGGCTAGGTACCCCTAGCCACCTCCTACCCCCTTGTCTGTGTAGGGTTGCCATCTCCCACCAAAATTTTAATAAGCTACCTTCAAGCTTTGCTGAAAGAATACTGTATCCATAATAAATAACGTAAGGTTTATTAGTTTGGTGAGCAAAATGATATTTTGATTATAAAATAAATTTTTGAATATACTTACCCGGTGAATATATAATAGCTGACGTCTCCGACGGCTCGACAGATTCCAAAAACTCGCGAGCGATCGCCATGAAGGTTGCGGGTGTGCCCACCAGCGCCGACTATCGGCCAGATACCGCATATACTTGTAAACAGCTCCAGTTCTTCTCAGTCCCCTATGTCTCTATCGGGGAGGAAGGGAGGGCCTTTAATTTATATATTCACCGGGTAAGTATATTCAAAAATTTATTTTATAATCAAAATATAATTTTTAAATATTAAACTTAGCCGGTGAATATATAATAGCTGATTAACACCCATGGTGGTGGGTAGACACCAGTATTAATACAATAAAGGTGTATATGCTTAGAGTTTTTGACAGTTATATCATAACAAAACCCAAATAAATATAGGTACCTGGTAAGGAAGCTGACTCTGACGATTACTCTGCCTTATTAGTCCGCTTTCCTCACGAAGCCCAGCCATCCTCTCAGGATGCTGAAAGACTCCCAGGAGCTGTTGTATCCAGGGCGACCACCCATACAACAGGACCTCATCAAAATCCTTAATCTGGGCGCTCTCAAGAAACGACATTTGACCACCCGCCAAATCAAAAAGGATGCGAAAGGCTTCTCAGCCTTCCGTACAACCCAAAACAAGATTAAAAACATTTCAAGAGAAGATTAAAAGGATATTGGAATTAAGGGAATGTAGTGGTAGAACCCTCACCCACTACTGCACTCGCTGCAACGAATGGACCCAGTGTGTAGCAGTCCTCATAAAGAGTCTGGACGTCTTTTAAGTAAAATGAAGCGAACACCGACTTGCTCCTCCAAAAGGTCGCGTCCATAATACTTCGCAGAGATCTGTTTTGCTTAAAGGCCACGGAAGTTGCTATCGCTCTTACTTCGTGCGTCTTGACCTTAAGCAAGCAACGATCTTTTTCACTCAAGTAAGAATGAGCCTCTCAGATTAAAAATCTAATAAAATACGATAAAGCATTTTTAGACATAGGCAATGAGGGCTTCTTAACTGAGCACCATAAGGCCTCAGATCCACCTCGTAAGGATCTGGTACGAGCTAAATAAAACTTAAGATCTCTAACTGGGCACAGTACTCTTTCAAGCTCGTTGCCTACGATCTCTGATAGGCAAGGTATATCAAAAGATTTAGGCCAAGGACGAGAAGGCAGTTCATTTTTGGCCAAGAAACCAAGCTGAAGCGAACATGTGGCTTTATCTGTAGAAAAGCCGATGTTTTTACTAAAGGCATGGATCTCACCGACCCTTTTAGCCGAAGCCAAGCACACTAAGAAAAGCGTCTTGAGGGTGAGATCCTTCAGGGAGGCTGAATGTAATGGCTCAAACCTGTCGGACATTAGGAACCTTAGGACCACGTCTAAGTTCCATCCAGGAGTTGCCATACGACGCTCCTTAGAGGTCTCGAAGGACTTAAGGAGATCTTTATTATTGGACAGATCTAAGCCTCTATGTCTGAACACAGAAGCCAACATGCTCCTGTAGCCCTTAATAGTGGGAACAGAGAGGGAGCGAACATTTCTCAGATGCAGGAGAATATCTGCAATTTGGGCTACAGAGGTACTGGAAGAGGAAATGGATGATGACTTGCACCAGTCTCTAATGACTTCCCACTTCGACTGGTAGACCTTGATGGTAGATGCTCTCCTAGCTCTCGCAATCGCTCTGGCTGCCTCCTTCGAAAATCCTCGAGCTCTTGAGTGTCTTTCGATAGTCTGAAGGCAGTCAGACGAAGCGCGGGAAGGCTCTGATGAAGACTCCTTACGTGGGGCTGCCGTAAGAGATCCATCCTTAAAGGTAGACTCCTTGGAACGTCTACCAGCCATTGAAGTACCTCTGTGAACCACTCTCTCGCGGGCCAGAGTGGAGTAACCAATGTCAACCTGGTCCCTTCGTGAGAGGTGAACTTCTGCAGCACCTTGTTTAGGATCTTGAAAGGTGGAAAGGCATAAACGTCCAGGTGAGACCAGTCCAGCAGGAAAGCGTCTATGTGGGCTGCCTCTGGATCTGGAACTGGAAAGCAGTAAGTCGAGAGCCTCTTTGTCAGAGAAGTCGCAAAAAGATCTATGGTGGGTTGACCCCATGTCATCCATAGCTTCTCGCACACAGTCTTATGCAACGTCCACTCCATGGAGATGACTTGTCCTCTTCTGCCGAGGCCGTCCGCCAAGACATTCATTTTCCTTGCACTAATCTCGCCAAAGGAGAGATGTTACTTGCCTTAAATGGAGTTCCTTCTGATCCGTGGATCAAAGACCCGAGCATTCCAGACTGTCCAGTGGAGCTCCCTAACCCAAATCCGATGCATCTGAAAACAACACATGGTTTGGGTTCTTGATCGCAAGAGAAAGACCTTCTCGAAGTCTGATGTTGCTGTCCCACCAAGTCAGATATGTCTAGACTGAGTTGGAGATTGGGAAAGAGATACTCTCTAAGCCCTTCTCCTTGTTCCAATGGTTTAGGTGAAATTGGAGAGGGCATAGGTTGAGTCTCCCCAGAGAGATAAACTACTCCAGCGATGAAAGAGTTCCCACGAGGCTAGTTCAAACTCATACAGAGCAACTGTTTTTCTCTTGCAAGTGAAGGACTTTTAACAGAGCTTGCTCCATTCTTGCGGGAGACGAAAAGGCCCGAAAAATCAGACACTGTATCTCCATTCCCAAATAAAGAATAGTCTGGGATGGGGTACTGTAAGTTACGACTTCTCTACGTTCACTATGAGACCTAGCTCCCTGGTTAGGTCTAATGTCCATTAGAGGCTCTCCAGACAGCGATATAATGACGACGCCCTGATTAGCCAATCGTCAAAATAAAGGGAGGCTCTGAATCCTCAAAAAATGTAGAAAGCTTGCTACATTTTGCAAGGGCCTTGTAAAAACAAGAGGAGCAGGAATGAGGTCGAAGTACAGTGCTCGACATTGGTACATTACTTTCCCGTCCACAAACCTCAGATGTTGTTGAAAGTTTGGATGAATCGGGATGTGGAAGTATGCATCCTGAAGGTCGAGAGAGACCATCCAGTCGCCTTCCCTTAATGCTGCCAAGACAGATTTGGTAGTCTTCATCGTGAAGTTTGTCTTGACAATAAACACATTGAGCGCACTTACATCTTAAGTACTCCTGCAGTGAACGTGGCTGCCAGATCATTGGAGCCATCCCTGATAGCCTTGTTCCTGCAGAGAAAGTGGCTGTCAGATCATTGGAGCCATCCCTGATAGCCTTGTTCATGCATGACATAATTGTACAGCAAAACTTCAAACGCTCGAAAAACTCCTAACAGATGGTCTAGCTCTGAAGCCGACCATAAAATCTTGGAGCGTCTCATGGCCAGGCGACGGGGAGAGAGTATGAGGCTTGAGAAGTCTCCCTGGGCAGAGGCAGGAACTCCCAAGCCGAGAACTTCTCCCGTGTCATACCAGACGCTCGCTCTATAAGCCAGTTTAAAAGGAGGGAAAGCAAAGGCTGTCTCCCCCAAACTCCTCCTGGTGATCAACCAGTCGCCTAGCAAACGTAAAGCTCTCTTAGAAGAGCGAGAGAGCACTAGCTTAGAAAACAACGGCTTTGAAGTAGCTAGGCCTAGTGTAAACTCTGACGAAGGCGAACGAGGAGCAGCAGTTACAAAATGGTCCGGACAAAGATCCTTAAAAATCAGCATGATTTTTTTAAAGTCCATAGAGGGCTGAGCAGCTTTAGGCTCCTCTCCGTCTGACAAAGTCCCCAAAGGAATATCAGTAGGAGGGGGATCAGCAACTTCCTCATCTGAAGGAACCTCGTCCGACAATTGCAGAGTCTCATTAAAAGGAGAGACCTGCCGCAGTGGCAATGCTTGACAGGCAAAGTCCACACGCAAAGGAGCAGCAGTAGCAGTCAAGGAAGCGACGTCATGTCGCTGCTGAAAGGATTGACCAGCAACAACAACAGGAGTTGATGGACGCTCGACGTCAAGTCGAGACTGCCTTGACTGCCTAGACTGAGCAGTCAAAACAACCCTTGACTGCGGTGCTTGACGCTCAACGTCAAAACAAGGCAACTGAGCTGGTTGGCGAACGTCCTGAACGTCAACACGAGACTGCGGCAGCAGCTGAACGTCAACACGAGGCTGCGGCAGCGGCTGAACGTCAACACGAGGCTGCGGCAGCGGCTGAACGTCAACACGGGACTGCAGCGAGTGAGGATCCAAGTCACGTGACGACGTGACAAACTACCGACATCACGTTTCATAACGTCAAAAGGACGAGTAAATGCTCGTTTGGGCGGTTGACGGCCAGAGTCTCGTTTAGCGTAACGGCGACTCGAAAGCGAAGGTTCATCGTGAACCTGCTCAACGTCATACTTCTCCATAAGGGAGGCAAGCTTAGTCTGCATGTCCTGCAGGACAACCCATTTAGGATCAACGGGAGTCGGAATGGGCCGAGACGACGGAAACGTCTGTGTTGGCAAAACATTGCCTTTACCGCGACCCTCGGACCCAGTGTTACGCTTGCGTTTAATAGGCGAACCGTCTTCCGACGACTGCAAAGGGTCAGAGCTGTCCCCATGGCTACAGCCAGGACGCTGGACCTGTCCTGAAGGGACTGACTTTCGCTTAAAGGGTCTAGAAACCTTGCGCCAAGGTTTCTTTTGCGAAAAGTCTTCGGATGACGAGGAGAAACTTCGTCTCTCCTGTCTTATGGCAAGGACGTGCTTGCCGAGCAACGTCTGATACCTTTGAGGGAACGTCTGTTCGTTGGTTTACACTCCTCACTCCCTTAGGTCCTACGACATTCCTTCTCCCTGGTGCATGGGAGCCTGAAAGAGGTCTCGGACTAGGCAAGTGACAAGCACGAACAAACGAACCCTCCGCAACACAGCACATGTTTTCTAGCACTCACTTCACTATCGTATTTTTCAATAATTTCACATTAGGCATGAATAAAACTGATATCTACCTGAAGCACGCAATTCTCCCTTACATCAAAAGGTTATAATTGCGAAATGAGTCGTATAATGCAAGCACATTAGTACAAAATGAAACACACATGCAAAAATCAAAAAAACATATACATATATATCGAATAAAACGGAAATATATAAAGTTAAAAAGGATCAGTGACTGGGGAGGAGACTAAACTCTAGTTTACTAAAGACTACGTTTTCAATCTCTCACCGTACAGTGCCTTGGGACGAGAATAAAAACTAAAAACGTTTTATCCTTTCTCCCCGTACAGAGACTTGGGACGAGAGTAAAAAAACTGAATCGAGAACGTTACTCGATCCCAAACTCTTTACTTGGGACGAGAATAAAGATCGGATCGTTCTCTCTCTCTCTCTCTCTCTCTCTCGTCACACACAAGAGAATTGCCCACTCACCCTTCGTCAATAAACAGGTTATTTGACCAAAGGAAAAAACTGAAAGGACTAAGAAATTGAAAATTAACAAGTTCCTTTAAATTAGTATTTAAAACACTTCAGTTTGAAAGAAGAATGAACAAAACGTCAAAATCGATTTACTCTTTCTGCAAAGTGAAACCGTGATTCTCTCTTTCTCTATCGTAACGATAGAGCGCAAACTGCGTAGCATAAATAAACCAAACGTTAGTTCATCTTTGAAAAAACAGCACGAAGACTATTCAAAGAATATCTTTCTTAAAATATTTTCTAAAAAATATTCATTTCATAACTCTTACAGAGCAAATGATTTAAACTTAACGAAAATAAAAGTTGAATGGGCTCAACGTTGTTTAACTTCGGTTTCCAAGTTAGGACCGCCTACATCTCGGACTAGGGGAGGAATAGGTAAAGGCCGCATATAAACAAAACATAAAATTTATCTTGATGTTTAGTATAAATGGAAAGCTAATCGAAGAGGCCTAATAAAGGCGGGTGAGATATAAAATATATAGAGGAAAATCTATAATTATCAACAATAATTTATAAAGTGATAAAATAATTACTAAAAGCCTAAAACACACTTCCGTACACTGAGGGAAGGGTCGGCCATCTTTACTCTATGGAAAAACCAGAGATAAAAAAGCAAGGGCAAAACACTTTTACTCTCCTTTCAAAAGCATTTCTTTTGAAGATAGTATTGAATAATCCAACACGGCGAAAGCAATAAAACCAAAACCAAGTACTTCACCAATTCGGTAGAAAACTCGAGGTCATAAAGCGAGTGGAATCGACTTGTCGATGAAACCGACAGAGAAGAACTGGAGCTTTTTACAAGTATATGCGGTATCTGGCCGATAGTCGGCGCTGGTGGGCACACCCGCAACCTTCATGGCGATCGCTCGCGAGTTTTTGGAATCTGTCGAGCCGTCGGAGACATCAGCTATTATATATTCACCGGCTAAGTTTAATATTTAAAAAATAAGGGTTCCCAGTATTATTCACATCAGAACAGTTCTAAGCAGATGCCTGTGGCTTTTTAAAATGCTGCATTTTCCCAACTCTCTAAGGTAGAAAAGCCCAGTAACGAGAAGCCGATGGCATGTCTGTGTTTTTAGTCAGCAGCAGGATTCAATAACAGCGTACAAGCTAAATTTGGGGGGCTTCCCAGCCACTGGTCAGTATTTACCGCTTGCTGCAGACACATTATTCACTAACTATCATATACTGGAGACACCTCATTTTAACCGCAGAGTTCCAGGCGTACTGGAATCATTCCCCTTTTTACAGTTTTGCTTAACCCTTCACTTTTTTAATTCTAAGTGTATTTACTACAATCGAACAAAGACTGTTGTCATTCTAAAGAGCATCCAGACAAAAGATTACAGACTTCATTCAGGTGGTCACCTTATGAGGAAAATGGAAGCCAAATCATTGTTGTATTCTTCATCCAGGGCTATATCAACTACTGTAGTTACACGAGACATCAATATTTCTTGAATATTACAATGCAATAGGCCTTCACCAACCAAATCAGCGTGCATTAAAGTCTACAGAAAAAAACAAATTTTACAATCTACATTCTTAAAATACTTACTAAAAAGTAATAATTTCCCACTATAAAGCTAAAGCAGGTAAGAGGAAATAGAAAACAAAATCAACTGTTCATCATCTTTATTTTTGGTATTCAAAAGCTGATGGAGTTCATCTTCACTTTAATCCAGCTGTAAGAAAAAAAATTACAATTTTAATACAAATCTTTATAACTAATCCATTATTAACCGCTGGGTTATAAAAATTCAAGTTTTTTCCTTGGTATTTATGTATTGCATATTTATTGAAAAATATTAAATGCCCAAATACATAGGTATACTGCTAAAACCAAATTATAAAAGTGCAATAATTAGTAACTACTATCAATACTATATCAAGAACACAACACTAAATATTATACTGTATATTTTATTTAAAAGCTAAAAATCTTACTTCAAAATTCATGTGCTGATACGAAAGGTAATAACCACTAGTGATAATTTCTAAAACACAATCTGCCAAACAGTGCTGTACTGTAAATAATACCAATTTCTATTAATGTATACCAGTGCTATACAACTATATAGTTAAATGAAATTCAAAACTTTCAACACACCTTCTTGAAGCCAATGTCAGCTGAGTATTCTCTGAAGCACTGTCTGCACATCATGAGACCATATTTTCTAATCAATCCGTGGCGATTGCTACATGAACGGCTGAAAATAAAAATACAAGGAATTATTACATAAACCTCTTGAACAAGACTTCTTAAATAAACTTGGTAGGGTAAGGCTAAAGAGACCCAGTCGTCATTCTAATTCTGACCAACATGGGACAATGCTGATTGGAACACACTTCCTTCATTTGAATAGATTGTTGTGCACTATAAAAAAACTTTCTAATTCCAATTGCTTTCCATTCAATCTTCCCTGGCTATACCATGCACCATATAGTATTGTACAGTATTGGATATGCAGTTTGAGACGAGGAAAACAAATTAGCTAACATACAAAGATGCATCCGGTTTCATCCTATCTTAACTGGAACTTCTGGTAAATGTAAAGTTAATAGGCATTACCTGAGCACAAAGGGTTTATTCAAGGTTTCAAAGTGATAAGGTTAAGGGGTGCAACTCTTGGGTGCTTGAAATTTTGAAAATTTAAATGATAGCAGTTTTAGCTAAATATCTATACTGTATTTCATGTTTCCAATTGCTTTTAACAAAAAAAAAAGTATTTTGCTAAAACATTTCGTCCTTTTTCTTATATATATGCAAGCGCATTTGGTTCCTTGTGTAACCCTCCCCTGACCAAGGTACTTATTTTTTTACTTATATAATACTTCAAAACTTTGAGGCAAAGATATTTGTTAGTTTCTCATACAGGTATACTGTACTGCAACACCCCTCCTTATCCTGATTCCCTCAAAAGATATGTTTTCTTAGTTTCTTGATGGTACGGATATAAGTAAATTCACTTTTTTTTTGTCTGCTCATATACATATATTGAGTACAAACAACTCTCATTATACGAGAATAGTTAGTTAAAAAAAAAAAAAAAAAAAAAAAAAAAAAAAAAAAAAAAACCCGAACATGCCAAATGCTCGCATAGGAAACTAATTTTTCCCAATAAGAATTCATGGTCATGATAATTCAGTCCAACATAGACCCAAAATCCCAGTCTTTTTTCATATTTCAACTAAATGACCTGTACTTAAATGACTGCATTAGCTACTCACCATTATATTTAATTACAATTTAACAATGAAATAAATATCACATGAAATGTGATGCGCAATTCGTTGATTCATGTTGAAGAAAAAAATAATTTATTTCATCAGCTAATCACTCTCCCAACATGTGCCATACAATACACGCTTATACAATATATTCATGACAACGAAGGAAACTAGTAAAAAATACATTCAATTTCATCAGATCACTCCACCAGGTGCTATACAATACATGCTTACACAGGACATATAAGAGCAATTTTGCAATGTATCCCGAAATTCAACAAACTTAAGAGTTAAGATTGTACAGTATACAGCTGGGCATCAATGTAACTTAGGTCCAAACATAACCTCTCAATTTCAAGCCACAAGGTGTATGGCAACCAAAGCGACTCCATTTGTAACTTTTATTTTTTAGGTAGAATACGGGAAAGTTTGCAATAAATTTGTGGACAAAAATAGGTTGCAGATTTATCAACCTAATTATATTTTGTTCCTTATATTAACTTGGTTTATAAATATAAGAGTAATAATTGTGCATAAGCTGAGATGAACAAGCAGGATTTTAAAAAAAAGTAATTGTACCGACCAAATTTTCCTTTTTAAGGCATGTGGTATAGCAATGTGTAAAATATAGAAAGAAGCTTTTTTGGCCTCAGGCCATGTCGTCCTGATGGAAGGTTCCAATAAGTAGCTTCCCTAAGGGATATTTGACTACAGTGATATTCCCAGGGAATTTACCTTTAGGTCTCCAGAATTCTAACTCGTGGCGCGAATATCCTTAAAATTTCTCCTAAGAATATCGCATAAATCAGGGGACGTATATCTTGATACGACACATAGCAATCTTCACCCCGAATAACGTTTTCGCTTCGAGGGGGAAAGTGGCAAATTTTGAAGGGGAGCCGATATCAAGGTTACCCTTCCTCCCTTACTACTTCAAGTATCCAGATGGCACTGTACGTCGCTGCCATGTTTATTCATATAAGTGCAGCGGCATCGCTCAATGATTTTCCTGGTTCTCTCTCTCGGTACGCTTTGGATTTTTTGCGGATATCATGCAATCTCTGCCTCTGAAAAGTTGAGTATTTGATCTTTACATTGTATAAATTTTAGCACCTGCCTCACAGTGAAATTAGGTTAAATTAAGTGAGGGAGCGTTGCCTTAACCGGAGGTGCCATGGGCGCTGTCGTTCATAACACAAGAGTTAGTTAGTTACCCTGAACGACTTTCCCGGTATTAATAGCACGAATATTTCGAAGCTATTCAGCATTCATTGTCAAGAAGTTATTTATATTATGCCGATTGTATTCTTGATAGTTTTGGCGATTTAGGTCACCGAACCTTGCTCGTGCTAGGCTTCCTAGCCTATGCGTTTTAGTTTACTTTCATGCACGATATAATAGGCATTCCTAGTGTAATAACAATTAAAAATGAAGGTATTCAGGCAATTTATACATGCAAGATATTTTGATTGCACATACATTCCTTTTCCTCGTATACGAGAGTTTCGGCGATTAAGGTAGTCGATCTCACCCGCCACTAGGCTATTAGCCTAGCGACTTTAGTATACTTTCATACATGTTCCCGGTTTACCCTCGTGTATAGTTTTATCAATTCAGGTGGAGATAGATATCTCCTAAAATCATTATATAAACAGATACTCGTCTCCAATGGAGATTTAAGGGTAATCCCTTCTTCCCTCTGTGTAGCCTTAGGTTACAACTCTAGCCTAGTCTTGCCATCGGGTAGACACTTCGGCTTAATTGGTCTCTTCCCTTGCCCGGCAGAGAACCTCAGAGTATAGAGTCTTTTACCGGAGGCCGGTCGGCAGGGTGAATAGTCATTCCCTGCTGGGCTAACTGCCTGCATAGGAGGCTAGACTTCCCTAGGCCACACTTGAAGTGGTTGTATGATGCCGCCACCTTCTCCCTGCGGTCTAGAAGACTAGTCCTGTGCTAGCAGACCCTAGGCTGAAGAATAGACATTTTTCTGCCGCCTAGGATGGCGCCGGCACTGGAACTCTGTTTCTTCTATGTTGAGAGGAGGCGGCAAGCCTGCCACCGGCCCCTTAACTATATTAGCAGACCCTAGGTTAGAGAATAGATATTCTCCTGACACCTAGGACGGCGCCGATATTGAAACAGTTTCTTACGGGTGTGGTAGGACCGCCAACCCTGCCGGTTCCTTCCACACCTCATACAGGACCCTTTTCCCTTCCCCCCCTGTCCTTTAGTGATGGCCTAGCCATCGCAACCCTTTGGCCGTCGTCCTACAATCTAGCCGCTTGCCGGTGGGTTGTGGTGCCGGCCGGGTCTCCTACATGCAGCTGTTTAGTCGCTCAGCCTTCCCTTATGGACGCAAGGCTCCGGGAAAAGCTGTGCCGGCTGCCAGCGGGAGACCCCTATGCTGTAGTGTTCTTCGGTCCTCTCTTCGACTGCATCCACATACCAGTGGCCGGCAGAGACCGGCAATGGTTTGTGTTTGGGTGGAAGCCTGAATGATACATTCTCCCCTTCCATTTGAACCCTCATTCTGGAGGAAGGCAGTAAGACTGAGTACTGTACTTACACCCTTATTTATTGTTAATACACATTTAAATAAGGTACCCTTCACTACTTGCTTTCTCTCTCTCTCTTTCGGCTAGTGCCGCCAGGTACTAACCTAGCCGGCAGATGCCGTCCGGGTTGATGCTGCCGGCCACTAGCCCAGCCGACAAGGCACCGGCTGGACCGGTGCGCCGACACGTCTCGCCGGCTGGACTGTGCCACCAGGTGCTAGCCTAGCCGGCAACATGCCAGCCAAAACTAACAGTATATGATTATACAGTAGCCAGTATATTTGCAGAATAGTTCATACTGCAGACAGAAAACTATAGTATAAATCATACAGTAGTTATTTTTCCAACATACCCTGTGTATCCATGCACAGTCTATTGTTGAGCCCAATTATATATGGAAAGAAAAGATTTCTTTCCACATACTGATAGATGATCAGTTACAATTTACCAACATTATTAAAACTTTTGGAAAGTCAAGTAATATGTTACACTTATCTATCCTTACAGGTTAGAATTCTTCCACTGGGTTTCCTGAATAGGAAAACTCTAGGTTTTAATTATGGGGAGGTCTCAGCAATTGCCTAGACAAGAAAAAAACAAGTATGTGTCTTTCCTAATTCCTTTCTAGCTTGTCTATCCTAAGCTATATGCAATAAATCAGCAATTGCCTGGACAAGAAAAACACAAGTATGTGTCTTTCCTAATTCCTTTCTAGCTTGTCTATCCTAAGCTATATGCAATAAATATGCAGAAGTATTAATAATAATATTTCTATAGTTTGTCAGGTGAGATTAACTACCGCACACTCATTTAGTTTTCCTCTCTTTACAGGAGGACCATCCCAAGTGCCTCAAGAGTCTTCTGCAATGTGAGGAGCAGGGACTTCTGTGGCCATGAAGAGTGCAGTGCTCATTTTTTCTTTGCTCCATCTCCAAGGGACCTCTGTAGTACTGGGACCCCCAGGACTGCAATGCTTGCTAGGCCTTGGTTACCGAGACTTTCGATGACCCCAAGACAGCGGAGTCAAGGGATACAGCACGTAGTAAGCTGCGCAGATGGGTTCGTGGCTTTCAAAAGAATGCCACGGGGCCTTACCTTCCGAATGAACGGATGCGGGCCTGTCTGTTCCCTAAAGCGGGTGTAGAAGCTGTTATACCCCACCCTCAACCTGAGATCCCTTGCGTCCAGATTTCCGTGGATACGGACGTCTCTGACGCGATGAAGGAAATCCACCTAGATGAGAGGATGTCGGAGGTGTCTGAGGACACTGAGGACCTTCTAGTGGGAGGTCAAGAAGAGGAGTATACCCTGTCTCCCGAGAATGAAGAGGAGGACATCGAATCGGAGTCCGTTTCGTCGGTTCCTGCTCCAGAACCTTTACCCTCTATGTCGTCTGCTGTCACTGTTCCTAACAATTACTATCAAAAATAAAATAAAGTTCAAGTGGCGGGGTAAGACAAATATTAATTTGAATCTGACTATGTATTTCACTAAGTAAATGATACACAAGTCTGAGCACACTTAAATTGCTTCAAAGTCTGGGAAATTATCAGTCTATTTCATAAAATACGTGCTCTTCATCAAACAGTAGTGCGATACAATTATGGGCGAACAACGGTCAGGGAACGAAGGAATTTTTACGTTACTTTAATAGAGTTTCCTCTCTGTAAATTTCTAAGTTTAACATTTATAAGGCAAAAATTCTAGTCCATAAGGTGAGAGTATGGGTCGTGGAGAGCAAAGCAACTACAAAGGTCTGTTATCTTCTCTTTGTGAAATCTTAAATTCAAACCCCAATATTACTATTCAGCCGCAACTCGCTTTGGGTGTACAAAATCTCAACTTCCACTGGCAACAAGAGTCTATCTCTATGTCAAATTGCAAAAGAAAGGTTTTTTTCTGTCTCCTCCTTGTTTTCGCAGATTTCTTGGGGGGACTTTGGGGGAGAAACGGCTTCAGGAGAGTGAAGGCCTACCGGTTGGATCCGGATTGCCATGACGAATACGACTATGATTGGTCTTCTTCTCATGACATCATGGGTCACGGCCAGCGACGCCTAGCAGAGCCCAGCAACGCCCGCGGCCATGAATCATCTGGGCTTAAGATTTCACAAAGAGAAGATAAGAGACCTTTTTAGTTGCTTTGCTCGCCATGACCCATACTCTCACCTTATGGACTTAGAATATTTGCCTTATAAATGTTGAACTCAGAAATTTCCAGAGAGGAAACTGTATTAAAGTAACGTAAAAATTCCTTCGTTCCCTGACAGTTGTTCACCCAAGTATAATTGTATCACGCTACTGTTTGATGAAGAGCGCTTATTTTATTAAATACTGATAATTTCCCAGACTTTAAAGCAATTTAAGTGTGCTCAGACCTGTGTATCATTTACTTAGCGAAATACATATTGTCAGATGCAAATTAATATTTTATTTTATTTCTGATAGTAATTGTTAGGAAGTGACAATTAATGGTGGCAGCGGTAGGACAAATATTAATTTTTATCTGACAACACGTATTTCACTAAGTAAATGATACACAGGTCTCCTCCATCAGATGACATGAGTAAGGCCTTGGCTAGTCTCATGGCTATGATGGAAAATCTTCGTAAGCAAAACGAAGAAAGGGACTCTGAATTGAAGAGAAGGATGGACCATCTCGCCGCATCCCGTGGGTCTCAGCGGAGACTCAACGAGAAAGATCTTCCACCTTGCTCTGATGTGAACCCTTGGAGGCATACACAATACATGCCAATTACCAACGGGAAGATTTTCATATCAGAAAAGCTGGGGGGCGAAGTTAATATTAGTGGAGTCCTACCAATTGAACTTCCAGTGAACGGTGGAGAACTCCAAAGGAATGTGTTGTTACCTATGTTGTTTATCTTCCTTATAGATTTCGTAATGCATAGATCAGTTAGGGATGGTGGAGAAGGATTAGACTGGATTGGTAACAGGAAATTAACCCCTAGAGTATGATGATGACGTTGTCCTTATTAAGCAGAACGCCGAAGGAGTTGCAAAACCTGCTTACCAGAATGCACGAAATATCACGAGGTTGGGCTCAAGATAAAAAGAAGAAAGACAGATGACGAGAATGGAATATGCAATGGAAGATGAAATATCATTGGAAGGAGAAAGGATTAATAGGATTAATGAGGAGGAATCACTTAAATATTTAGGAACTATGATCTCTAATACAGGATCCTTATAATTTGTAAATGATTGAAAAAATTAATTCTGAAAATGGCTATGTTAAGTAAAATTTGGAAATCAAATTGCACGAAATTACACAAAAAGGAGCCTTTGTACGGTGACGGCCAGGTCCGTTATCAACCATAGAAAATGGGAATATTATAAAGTGGGATGGACTCTGGCCGCCGTTCTAAAATCGAGTTCATAGAAAACGGGAAGAATATCCTGAACTGTGGCCGTCGTTCTAAAAACGATTTTGGCGGGAGAAGCTAACTTAAAAAACCCACCTAACCTATGCTAAATGCCGTATCCTTAACCGGGGGGGCGAAGCCCCCCCAGACCCCCCCCCCCCTTACACAACAGTTTCCTTGCCTACAAGTACGACGGGAGAAGCTAACTTAAAAAACCCACCTAACCTATGCTAAAAGCCGTGTCCTTACCTACGAGTACGACGGGAGAAGCTAACTTAAAAAACCCACCTAGCCTATGCTAGAAGCCGTGTCCTTACCCGGGGTGGGGCGACCCCCCCTTACACAACAAGAACATTAACTGCATAGTTAAATACTGAAATCCATGTGTATTTACATGATTAATATTTGTAATCGCTGAATTCCGAATCTTCGGAAGGCGCGCTGACGATCTTCTTTCTGACTTTCGATGGGCGGGATGGACCGGGAGATATGGATGGTCCAGGAGAAGTGTGTGTAGCGGCCGTTGTTGATGGGGTTTGGCAAGTTTTGAGAGGGTAAACACGATTGATTAATTTCAAGAATGCCTTCAGTTTACACTCTAATCCCTCTAGATATCGCTTGCGAACACAGTAATTTGAAAAATAACTGTCATACATGTGTTTCCGTGTGCCGAAAGCAGGTATGAAAGTCCTTTTCAAAACGTGCCACTGCGATTCTATAGAGTTAGTGTGTACACTGCGATCGTCCGGGCTCACAAAGTGAATGCTATGATTAACTGTGCGATGCTGAAAAAATTGATTCTTTATATTATTATAAGCCTTCCAACAATCCGAAATAATAGTAGTTTCGGGATGGACGAATTCTAATAATATAGGAATCAACGTCTCAGCCGAACGCTTCTTGACAACCTTGAAAAACGTCTCACGTGTTTGCCGATCAATCCCTCCAAACACCGTCGACCTTATCCCCCCGGTTATACTTCCGTTTGCCAAACTTGCTCTCATCTATCTCCACCACGTGACCAGGACCGCCAATCTTCTTATTGTCTATCAAAAGAATATCGGAACACACGTCCCGGCAAAAGTTGTAGCAATCCACGAGAGTACGAGGCAAACTTTTTATACGTCTGGCGAATGGTGTATTGGGGAAATTTATAAACAAAACCACAGATGAGGATAAAAATATCCTGGCACGACAACTGGGAGTTTTAAAAAAACTGTCTCGTTTCAAAATAATCTTTTTCCGGCACTTGTGATAATTACACCGCCAAAAGTACGTGTTTTCACCGTTTCTTGATTTGCCGTCGTACTTCTTAGTGACTTCGCCGATATTGCAACTAGAACACACACCGAAAAAATCACCTAACAGGCCTTTGAAATACAAATAATCACTGAAATTGATAGTGGCCATGAAACTGAACACTTGAAAAAAATTAGGGTCGTTAATTTGGTCGAACTTAATTATATCTTCAGAAACACGAGATGCAGCACCGGACGACATGGTGTCTGCACTAGAAAGAACGAGCGTGCTTTGTGTGAGGTATGGTATGATCGAGATTTTTGAATTCTTGAATTCTGATTGGGCAAAAAAATGCCCTTAGGATAATCCGCAGGTCAAGTGGGGTCTCATTGGGTCGTTTCAAGAGTACCGCGGCCGCGATTAGTTCGGTAATTTGCCACTACAGCGGTGCTATCGCTATTGTAACACCAACTACAGCTAGTTTTTTGAACTACAGGAGCGAGAAGATTCGTGGCCGGAGTAAGAACTCGAGCCACATAAATTTTCAGGTAATTTAGGGTTTTCGGCAAAAAAACATAAAGTGTGCGTTTAAGCACATATTTAAGATCCGTAGACCATTTCCAAACGATCTTATTCTAAACAAGATAACAGTGGGAGCGATAATAAACAAAATAGGGGGGGGGGGGTGGCCGGAGCGCTACAAACCCCACAAAAATCAGGCTATATACCGGTTTAGTGAGGTCGGTGTTACTGTATGGATACGAGTCGTGGTATGACAATGAAATATTCTACTGATTTTGTAGATTTCAGATCAAAGCCCTCAGAGGAATATTGAGAGTTACATGGTAGGACAAGATTAGAAATAAGACTTCAAGAGATTACCAGAGCGCCTTATGTGGAGGAGCTCATGGCGAGAAGTAGATGGTGGAAACTGTATTTGGGCATGCTCTTCACACTCCCAAGAGAGATTAGTTCACCAAACTTTCAACTGGGCTTCACAAGGCACTAGAAATTCAAAGATCCAGGCCTACATGGCTGAGGACTATGAAACATGATGGAGGAGATGATGAATGGAGAAGTATCGATTTAAAACGCCAAGAGAGATGAATTGCACGTTTAGGGAATGTCACGAATACAAAACTAACAAAAAGAATGTATATACTGTGGCTGGGTTTCTATATGAACTAGGATCAAATGTGTCTTAAATGTAGTTCATAGGGCTAAGTGTAAACTTTATTATTTGTAAAATAGATTTCTTTACCAATATAATTCAGTTACGATGCTAGGAGTGAAGCAGGTGGGCGAAGCAAACAGATTAAGCTAAGAATATGGCAGTCTAATGGGGAAGCAGGAAGTGTTACCCTCCCTGGTGATAGGTTAGGACACGGCTCGTACTTTAGAGTAGGGGGAGAAGCTTAGGTTAGATGGTGTTATTGTGTAGAGGTGTTGCAGAATGACAGACACAGCTTATGTAATGTGAAAATTGGGAAAGAAATTTATGTTTACAATGCAAGGGGGAGGTTTAGTCCTTCGTTATACAAAAGGGTCCCCCCATAAAAAAGGGGGGTTCCCTTTGAAAGAAAGGGATTTTGTATATCAGCGGCCAGTTCCTCACATTTATTAAAATGGGACATCAACTAACCTAACTTTTCCCCCTAACCTAACCTACAAGCCGTGTCCTTAACTACTTGCCTAACTGGGGGGGGGGGGGGGGTTTTACAGCCACTGCGACCCTCATTCCACTGCCGTATTTTAAGACAATTATACAAACAGGTGGCCGTCGTACATACACCCCATAAATATATATCAAAAAAATATATGGAGTCGAGTTCTAGCATTGACTAGTATAATCCAGCAGGTCCAACTAATTCTCACTCATCACCCTAGTACAGTTCGAAATAAACGGTGAGTCGACCAGACAAAAGGGTCGACTATTCAGGGGTGGCGGTGACTACCTGTAACTTTCCCGAGTAAAGTAATCACTTAACTGCAGTAGACACCTTTGAATGTCTTGACTGACTAAATACATTATCTGATTGGACTCCAACGACGTTTAGATTACCGACAAAAAATACAAAAGAACTCAAGCGATTGATATTTCGGATCATATTTCAAGTCTTATTACGTCAGAACGTTACTAAAATCAGCTAAATTATCCTTATTTGAATGGTTTTATTCACATTACCGAACCACAACTACTCTGTTACAACGTCAAGATTGGGCATGTCCTACAATAGACTCGAGTTGGCCAAAAGCATGTCAAGTTACGTAGGTTAAAATGTCTAAAAGATATTTGTAAAACAATTATCAAAGCTTACCATCTCCTAGAGCCGGGTCCATATTTCTTAGGATGGCTATTCCAGATATTCTCGAAGCCCATTTTAATGTAAATTCAGTAAAAATTCCTAGCGCTGTTAGTTAGACTTGCGAAACTCGGCTATGTTGCGGCCGTAAAGGAAAACATGCTTGGCAAGAGAACAGACATAATGGTTCCTTTACAAAACTAATATTATTAAAAATATTATCAAAGGAAAATTAAATTTAGGTAATACTTTGTTTTAATTACATTTTTAATAAATTATTTATATAAATTGCATCTAAAAGATATCATATAGATAATTGTAAAGTAACCATCGGTCTTAAATATACCATTGATCAACTTAGACTATAGATAGGAATCCGGCCCGACCATTACTTTGAATTGTCATATTTCCCCTTTCGTTGTGTGGTTAGATATTTAAAAACATAATACTAACCACAATTTACTCACAAAAAATATCAATTTCTTGTGTATTTTCGTCACACGTCTACACTATGAAAAGAGAAAGAAAAGACATTGAAAGACACATTCAGAGGTTAGCCCTATTTTTTCCCGTCATTTACCATTTCTCTCATTAATAAGTAGTCATTTCCACACCATTTCTTGCATATTCACCATTACAATCTTAGAAAAAAAATTGTGATAATAATTACAGTTAGAAAACGAAACAAAGTGAAAAGGAAACTGAATTTATGCTCGAGTGTAGTAGGGAAAAACGTTATTAGCAACATTCAGATAAAATAATCACTACAACAAGTAGAACAATGTGCTCTGGTTGTGACTTTCAGGCAGACATTGATAGCATAATGATACAGAGAACTATATATGAAAAAAAAAAAAGTTAATTCCTTAGGTGCGCTAATGGACATCGCTGTGTTTTCAGAGCTCAGGTATAGTCAATTATTTGGTAAGGGTTGCTGGATATCATCTTAAAATGGTTGCGCGTAAAGAAAAAAAACAATAAAACCCTTGTGATCAATTGTATCATTAATGGAGTGAAATTGTGACATTCTCTTGTATTTCTGGTGGAGTGTGTTAAGACTTGCGTGGTCTTAATATCCAGCACCATCATCAGTTTCTTTTAATGTTTAACAGAATGAGATTGTGGGTTCCTACGAACTCATTCAATGCTTCGTATGTAATATTTTGCATCAGTAACAACTGTCTAGCGATTGTTGTTGTATTTGACTTTAAGGTATAACTATTTCATTACCACGAAAATATACTTACTGGTGCCAGGAACTGTCAACTGCTTGCATTATAGTTGATTCTTTGTAAAGTCTGATTAGTTTTTCAAGTATCAACTATGTATGCGTCCATATATATCAGGAGAAGCTACAACATCCTCTATGTATTTCTCTTGCTTATATCTTTCCCCATCAGTCCCACCCCATACATACCCCTCGTCACCACATCCATCCATCTGATCCAAGATGTCCCCCACACTCCTCCTTCCCGTCACTTGCATGCTCTTAGCTTTCTTTATTAGTTACACCTCCTCCCTTCTTATTACATGGCCATAGTATTCTCTGACGAGCTTCCCTAGCCTTAGCTTTTTCATAAAATATGCCATATAATCTTATATCTTGGTTTAGTCCCTCCTCTCCAGTAGTGATATTCCAGCAACCCATCTCACCATCCTCTTCAAAGTTATTCTCAAGAGTTCTTCCTCTGTCTTCTAAAGTGACCATGTTTCTGTCCCATATAATATTAGAGGTCTGATAACTGTATTACACATCTTCATTTTGAGTTTTTATGACCTTTGCTTGTTTAAAAACAACTCCAATTACTTCTCATCCTTTTCATTCTCTCTCTCTCTCTCTCTCTCTCTCTCTCTCTCTCTCTCTCTCTCTCTCTCTCTCTCTCTCTCTCTCTCTCTCTCTCTCTCTCTCTCTCAATGACTCCCCATATTGCCCTCCTGTTATCATTGACCCCAAATAGTGAAAACTATTGGTTCTGTTTTAGCACTGTACCATCATCCACTTGGGTGTTTACTTATTCGGGTTTTACTACTAATAAGTGGCTGCCTTTCCCATGTTCATCTTTAATAATTTCCGTTCTAATGCTCCTTTACAAAATTCTCCTGTGTCTGCTATAGTGAAACCAGTTCCCACAGTTCTCCGCTGTTCCTTAGTTCTGGTGACAAATTGTCTATAACAACGAGGAACAGGAATGAACTCGGAGTAGATCCTTAATGGTGGCCAACCTCAACAGGCAATGACTGTCTCCCCACATTTTGTATGTACGGTGGTTCTTGGTTTCTCATACATCACCCTCACTAACCTTATCAACTTCTCCGGAACTCCTTCCCTTCTCAAACACCAAAAGACTATCGTTCTTGGTACCCAGTCATACAACTTTTCAAGATCCACAAAACACGTAAATTTTCCTGTGTCCTTCTAGATACTTTTTTTTTATACTCAACTTATTATAAAGATAGCACCACTGTGGTATCTCCTTTCTTAAACCCAAACTGCTACTCGTGTATATCTATCAACTACCACAACCTCTTTCTACTACTTTTTCTAGTATAATGTATACAGGCTCCAAACGCTTTATTCCTCTGTTGTTCCTACTATTTAATGTCTCCTTTTTGTCTATACAATTTGATCCTGCCACTATCTTCCCAGTCCATTGACATTTCCTTTACCGCCCATTTTTTTCCAATTGTGTGTACCCTGCATCTACTCATTGCCTAGATTTCCCAAATGCCTTAACCATTTATGTTATTACTTCTGATTCTCCTGCAGCTCCCTGTCTTTATAGCATTCTCGACTTTTCGCTCTCTGATGTTTCCTATTGGTCCTTCTACTGGAGGAACATTTTCCAATTCTTTGCACTCTTTCTTAGTGTTTAATAGTTGTGGAAAAATAGTCTTTCCATCTTCTCTGGACTTCCTCTTCCTCAGTTAAGATATTACTGTTTTTCTATTCAACAATTCGTACATCTACATACTACCCTTATTTTCTTCTCGCTTGCACAATTCTGTAGATTGTGTTTTGTGTTCCCATTATCTCATACCACTCTCTCCTGGCTTCCCCCTTTGCAATCACTACCATACTCTTTATTTATCTGTTTATACTCCTCACAAGGTTGGTAGTTAGTTATCTTATTCCGACCTTTTTCTAGCTATGATATTTCCTTCCGAGTTGTTTGAATACAATCTCTTTCATAACATCCCATACCTCTTAAAACAATTCTCGAATTCCATTTGCATCTCTTCACCGACATTTTCCCCTTTACTTGTGAACTCTCTTGCCTTCTCCCCCTCAGCTTCCAAGATTTTTATTCTCTTTTTACTGGCTTGGATTTTTCTTTTCCTCGGTCACTACCAGTTTATGATGAGCTACAACAGATTCATTTGGAATAACCATACAAACCATAATGATTTTCTTATATTTCTTCCCAACCAAAACCTAGTCAAAGTGAGTCTTTTCCATTTTTATATTACCAGATAACTTCTTTTTTCAAACTGTGTATTCTAGTTTTGGGGTGTTTGAATGTGCGTGAGTGTAGTACGATACAGAGTAAAAGATGCGAGATTGGAAGTATGTTTAGGAATAGAAGGATGGATATATTGGCTTTATGTGAGACAAAGATAAAAGGGAAAGGTGAAGTGAAGTTTGGTGAAATGTCTGGTAGAGTGTCTGGGATTGAAAAGGGAAGAGCAAGAGGTGTGGCTTTATTGCTGAGTGAATGAATGACAGGTAAAGTAGTGGGATGGAAGGAGATATCATCTAGGTTAATGTGGGTAAGGGTTAGGTTGGGTAGGGAATGTTGGGCTTTTGTCAGTGCGTATGGGCCAGGTTGTGAGAAAAGTGAAGAAGAGCGGAATGAGTTCTGGAATGAATTAACTAGGTGTGTAGAAGGACTGGGTAGAAGGAATTATGTAGTTGTCATGGGTGACTTAAATGATAGAGTGGGCACTGGAGAGGTAGGTGTCATTGGGAAGTATGGCGTACCCGGTGAAAATGAGAGTGGTGAGAGACTGGTAGATATGTGTGTTGAGCAAGAGATGGTGACAAGTTCTAGCTTTTTCAAAAAGAAAGATAATAACAAGTATACATGGGTAAGAGTGGCAAATGGAAGAGTGGTAGAAAGGGCGTTAATGGATTATGTGTTGATAACTAAAAGAATGTTTGTAAGATTGAAAGACGTGCACGTGTTTAGGGGTATGGCTAACGGTATGTCTGATAATATTTTGGTGGAAAAAAAGTAGTTGTGGCAAAAGAGTGGGAGAATAGAGTAGGTGGGTGTAAAAGGGAGGTAGTGAGGGTTGAAGAGCTAATAAAACTGGGGTAAAAAGTAAATATCAAGAATGGTTGAAAATGGCTTATGACGAAGTGAAAGTAAGAGACACGGGTAATTTAGAGGAGTGGAAGTTAGTAAAAGAAAATTTTGTTGGGATTGCAAGTGATGTATGTGGCCAGAAGTTTGTTGGAGGCAGTATGAGGAAGGGCAGTGAATGGTGGAATGAAGGAGTGAAGGTAAAAGTAGAAGAGAAACAGAGGGCTTTTGAAGAATGGCTGCGGAGTAATAGTGCAGAGAAGTATGAAAGATATAGAGAGAAAAATGTGGAAGTAAGTGAGGCAAAGAGGGCAGCTGACTTGAGGTGGGGTCAGGGATTGGGTCATTCATATGAAGAGAATAAGAAAAAGTTTTGGAAAGAAGTGAAGAGAGTAAGGAAGGATGGTTCAAGAATTGAAGAGACAGTGAAAGATGGAAATGGAAGGTTGTTAGAAGGAGAGGAGGCAAGGAAAGGGTGGGCAGAATATCTTGAAAGTTTACCGAATGTTGAGGATAATAGGGAGGGAAATATAATTGCTGTTCCAGGTGTTGAGGTGCCGGTGTTGGGAGATGAGAATGAGAGAGAGATTACAAGAGAGGAAGTGAGGAGGGCACCAGATGAAACGAGAGTAGGAAAAGCATCTGGTATGGATGGTGTGGGAGCTGAGATGTTGAAGGAAGGGGGCATGACTGTACTTGAATGATTGGTGAGATTGTTTAATATGTGTTTTGTGTTGTCAATGGTACCAATAGATTGGGTTTGTGCATGTATTGTACCACTATATAAGGGTAAGGGAGATGTGCTTGAGTGTTGTAATTCAAGGCTTATTAGTTTGTTGAGTGTGGTGGGAAACGTGTATGGTAGAGAAATAATTAATAGGATTAAGGATAAAACAGAGAATGCAATCTTAGAAGTACAGGGTGGTTTTAGAAGAGGTAGGGGTTGTATGAATCAGATTTTTACAGTAAGGCAGATATGCGAGAAATATTTAGCTAAAGATAAGGAGGTGTATGTTGCGTTTATGGATCTGGAGAAAGCGTATGATAGAGTTGATAGGGAAGCAATGTGGAATGTGATGAGGTTATATGAAGTTGGTGGAAAGTTGTTGCAAGCAGTGAAAAGTTTCTACAAAGGTAGTAAAGCATGTGTTAGGATAGGAAATGAAGTGAGTGATTGGTTTCCGGTGAGAGTGGGGCTGTGTGATGTCGCCGTGGTTGTTTAACTTGTATGTTGATGGAGTGGTGAGAGAGGTGAATGCTCGAGTGCTTGGACGAGGATTGAAACTGGTAGACGAGAATGACCTTGAATGGAAGGTGAATCAGTTGTTGTTTGCGGATGATATTATACTGGTTGCAGATGCGTAAGAGAAGTTTGGCCGATTAGTGACAGAATTTGGAAGGGTGTGTGAGAGAAGGAAGTTGAGAGTTAATGTGGGTAAGAGTAAGGTTATGAGATGTACGAGAAGGGAAGGTGGTGCAAGGTTGAATGTCATGTTGAATGGAGAGTTACTTGAGAAGGTGGATCAGTTTAAGTACTTGGGGTCTGTTGTTGCAGCAAATGGTGGAGTGAAAGCAGATATACGTCAGAGAGTGAATGAAGGATGCAAAGTGTTGGGGGCAGTTAAGGGAGTAGTAAAAAATAGAGGGTTGGGTATGAATGTAAAGAGAGTTCTGTATGAGAAAGTGATTGTACCAACTGTGATGTATGGATGGATCGGAGTTGTGGGGAATGAAAGTGACGGAGAGACAGAAATTGAATGTGTTTGAGATGAAATGTCTAAGGAGTATGGCTGGTGTATCTCGAGTAGATAGGGTTAGGAACGAAGTAGTGAGGGTGAGAACAGGTGTAAGAAATGAGTTAGCAGCTAGAGTGAATATGAATGTGTTGAGGTGGTTTGGCCATGTTGAGAGAATGGAAAATGGCAGTCTGCTAAAGAAGGTGATGAATGCAAGAGTTGATGGGAGAAGTACAAGAGGAAGGCCAAGGTTTGGGTGGATGGATGGAGTGAAGGAAGCTCTGGGTAATAGGAGGATAGATGTGAGAGAGGCAAGAGAGCGTGCTAGAAATAGGAATGAATGGCGAGCGATTGTGACGCAGTTCCGGTAGGCCCTGCTGCTTCCTCCGGTGCCTTGGAAGACCGTGGAGGTAGGAGCAGTAGTGAATTCAGCGTTATGAAGCTTCATCTGTGGTGGATAATGGGGGAGGGTGGGCTGTGGCACCCCTAGCAGTACCAGCGGAACTCGGTTGAGTCCCTTGTCAAGTTGTCAGGCTGGGAGGAACGTAGAGAGGAGAGGTCCCCTTTTTCTGTTTCATTTGTTTGATGTCGGCTACCCCCCAAAATTGGGGGAAGTGCCTTGGTATATGCATGTATGTGTATTCAAGGTTACAAGACTCACAGCTTCTGCTAATTCCAATATTTTCCATTCCTGATTTCTTGTTCCAAAAGCCCTTCCTTCATGTATTCCTTTAAACCCATCTGAACTCTAACCTACATAGACATTCATGTAACAAGTGAACGCTAACAGTTTACTTCTTGGAACCTTTTCTATATATTCTTTTAATTATCCTCTAAATTCCTCTTCCTCTTCAATGCGGCCTTGTTGAAGGACATACGCAGAGAAGATATGCCACATTAATTATAAGCTCATGAGCTTGCCACTGATACGCTGGATCTTTGTGACATTCTCCTGTAAATCTGGATGGAGAAAAATTTCTACCTAATTTCTTTTTGTATCTTATGCTGTGTAGTAAACTTTATATCCTTACACAAGCTTTCTTACATTTTCCCTTTCTATTTAATCTCATGTAAACATAGAATCATAATTTTTCTTCTCTGCATGACATCAAGCAACTCTTCCGGGTCTTCCCCTTCTCTTTCCAATCTTTACTCCTTAATAAGTCCTTCAGCTGCAATCATAACTTCTGTGATAACCTTTGTGCATTTCTCACTTTTGTCAGGGGTATGCCCTAGATCTATTTGCATTCCATTGTTAACTCAAGATTCATTATTTATTTTTGGCTATTTTTCAAACTCAGTTGGCTAGACAAGGCGGCAACTTACCCTATTTTCCCAGTCTTGATACTAGCAGCCAGTTGGGCTGGGTTTTCCTGGCCCCTTCCCTCTGTCTGTAATTTTAAGGGACTAGATTTGACTTAATTTATTAAGTAAATTTAAGGCAATTCCTGACTGTTATAGTACTGCATTCACAATACAGTACCTACTCAGCCAACAAACTCTCGTTTCTATGTAATTATTATCATTATTACTAGCCTGGTTGAAAAAGCAAAATGCTATAGGCCCAAGGGATCCAACATGGAAAGTAGCCCAATGAATAAAGGAAATAGGTAATGTAAGGACACCGCTCCCTTCGTCGTCCAGAAAATCAACAAACTGCTCATTTATTTAAATTCTCCTTTCGCCACACCGTGGTTTCCCATGTATATGTATTCCGCTCTATCAGAGCTACATTTTGACATATGTATCATTTCATTACATGTTTCTGTTAACTCATAATTCGTATATTTGTAAGTGTAAGAAAACACATATATTTTGGCGGGCAATTCATTCTGATTTGGCGCCAGCGCCATCCTACCTTTCCGTCCGCACCTTGTAATATACTCCCATGCACATTTGAATAAAGTATCAGTTGATCTTGGTGACGCTTGTCTCACTGTCCTTACAGTAATAACAAATAAAGTATCGGTATATATAAGTAACGAATAAAAAAAATAAGATCAGTAATAACTTTCAAATAGATCAGTCACATGTAAACTATAAAGCGAGAATTGTGTCAACATGTTTAACAGAAAAGAATTTACTAAAAGTTTAAACTTCTGAAGTTCCACCGATTCAACTGCCTGATTAGGAAGATCATTCCACAATCTGGTCAGCGGTTGAATAATACTTCTAAAATACTGTGTAGTTTTCAATATTAAACTTACCCGATAATCATGTAGCTGTCAACTCCGTTGCCCGACAGAATTCTATGGAGGGATACGCCAGCTATCACAATACTAGAAGGGGGTGTACTTACCAGCGCCACCTGTGGCCAGGTACTCAAGTACTTCTTGTTGACACCTCCTCAATTATTCCTCTGTCGTGCTTCCGGCAAGACGTTCTGGGATATGCTTATGATCTTCGAGTTTGTTCACGGCTAATTGGTGAAGTATTCTCTCAGATTTCGGCTGTCGCATTACTGGAAACCTTCTTATATTAGCTAGATAGCTTTTATATAGTCCTGATTAACGGTTAACGATCTTTTGCTTGATTTTGGAAACCCCTTTGGCTAACTCTTTGGATTCAAGATGTCTGACATTTCGCAAGCCCCCTCCCATAGACGATGTAGGTCTTGCAATAGGCGTATTCCGAAGGCCTCGGTAGATCCTCACACCGCTTGTTCTGACTGTAGGGACAGGCCCTGTCAGTTAGAAAATCGATGTGAGGAATGCGCCGGACTTTCGGAACTGGAATTTGTCCGTCTTTTAAAATATTCATCTAAGTTAGAGAGAGGTAGAGTTAGGAGGAGTTCTTCTCACTCTTCACTGTTTTCCTCACCTCATGATCCCCTACCTTTTCCTACCCCTGTAGTGGCTACCCCCGAACCTACTGTTTGCCCTCCGCCTGATATGTCTGTTGTTTTGCGTGCTATTCAGGCCTTAGGCGATAAAGTAGAGTCAGTGGTAAGTGACCATAAGTCTCTGATGGCCGAAGTCAAGGAGCTTAAGGTCAAGAGTGCAGTGGGTGGAGTTAGTGCCAGTGCTGTGACGAGTGCTAGTGTCAGTGCAGTGCCAAGTGCTAGTGTCAGTGCCAGTGTGGTACGTGAGGATACTTCTGTGCGAGCCAGTCGTCCTCCCAGTCCGGGACCTCTTGCAAGCTCCCAAGCCCAGGGGAGAAGCAATGTCGAAGGGCATAAGGGTTCGGCAGGCCTTGTTAGGCGCACAGAAGTATCCTCGGTGGTTGCGGGCGTGTCTTCCAAAGACCGTCACTCCCACCCGCAGACGATTGAGCCCGTCTTTTTCTCGTCCGCTGATCATCTGTCAGGGAAGAAACGTTGGTCTCAGGTCTCGAGACCACTTAAACGCAGAGTCCAGTCCGCGAGTGCTCAGCCAGGTTGCAGTCATTGGCTCAGCTCTGACTCGCCGCAGTCATCTGTCGACTGCACTCCGCCCAAGAGGAGTAAGGTTCTGCCACAACAGAGCTCGACTGTTAAGGCTTTACCTCAGCCTACTGTAGTTTCTGCCGACCCTAAGTGGACTCTACTTCAGTCCATGCAAGCACAGCTTTCGGACTTGATGCGTGAGTGTCGGGCTGAGAGTGTTGCACCTCCGCCTCCGCCTACACTCCCTCCGCCTGCGCTCGCTCCGCCTGGGCTCGCTCCGCCTGCGCTTGCTCCGCCTGATCGCAGTACCACCTGCCAGGCGTACGATGTTGAGCCACGGTCTGAGTTTGCTGTTCCCAGTGGTGTTCAGCCTCCGCCTTCTTTAAGGCAACCTTTGCTATGGGATCAGGAGGATTATACCTCTCTTCCTCCGCCTCCCTTTGCTGCTCCACCAGTGGTGCAACTCTTGGCTGAGGTACAACAACCTCTCCCGTCCATGAGTCAGTCTCCTCAGCTCTCGCTGCAGCGAGCTCAACCATCCACAAGGCAAGCTCCACTACACCTTGGCCTTGCGCCTCAGGAGCCTCAGCTTGCGAGACATTTACCTTGTTCTGCGCAGCCTCAACCTCATCACGCTCCGCTCACACCACAGGAACAGGAACTTGCTACTCCGCTTCCACCAACCGCTCAGCAAGCGCAATCCTTGGGTTCAACCACTCATGCTAGGAGTCAGCCTCCTCCACCCTTGCGCCTTCCTTCTGCTTCGTCTGTTATTCAGCCTTTGCAGTCTGAGCCTCAGGTTCTCCCTCAACAGTTACTTGAAGAGGAAACCACTACTATTGTTCCTACTCGTTCTGACTCTGCTGTTCAGCATTCTTGTCCGATATCTTCGCTACACTCTGGTGATGAGGCGTCTGATGATGAGGAGGCACACCTGGATCCCTCGTCAGACGTGGATGAATCCAAGCCTTCTCCACAGTCTATTGACTTTCGTAAGGTCTTGGTTCTGCTTAGGGAGGTTTACCCAGACCACTTTGTCTCTGCTATTCCCCGCTCTCCGCCATCTGAGTTTTCGCTGGGCATACAACAAGCTAAGTCCTCCTATACTAAGCTAGTCCTAGCAAGGTCCTCTAAGAGAGCATTAAGGATCTTAGGGGAGTGGCTGCAGTCTAAGCAACACCTTGGCAAAACTTCTTTCATGTTCCCGCCGACTAAGCTCACTTCGAAAGCGAGCGTTTGGTATGCCACAGGAGAAGCACCAGGCTTGGGAGTACCTGCCTCTGCCCAGGCTGACTTCTCAAGTCTGGTGGACTCGCCTCGGAGAACTGCAATGAGGCGCTCTAAGGTTTGCTGGACCTTCTCAGACCTTGATCACTTACTGAAAGGACTGTTTAGAGCATTTGAGATGTTCAACTTTCTTGACTGGTGCCTGGGGGCCCTCAGCAAGAAGACCTCTCCTGCGGACAAGGATTCTGCCATGCTATTAATGTCCTGCATGGATAAGGCCATTAGGGATGGATCTGATGAGCTTGCGTCGATGTTTGTATCAGGGGTTTTGAAGAAAAGGGAACAGCTGTGTACCTTCCTTTCCTCCAGCATTACACCTTGCCAAAGGTCACAACTCCTTTTTGCTCCGCTCTCGAAGTTCCTCTTCCCTGAAGAGCTGGTTAAGGACTTGTCTGCTGCCCTGATACAAAAGGACACACACGATCTTGTAGCCTCATCGGCTCGTAAGTCTAAGGTTACTACCTCAGTCCCCAAGACTTATCGCTCACCAGTGGCTGATACCCCTGCTACGAGGTTCATACCGCCCTTTCGTGGTAGAGCCCCCAGCCGAGGAAGCTCCCGTCCAGACTCTTACAGGAGCAAGTCCAGGAAAGGCTCCAGGACATCTAAAGGTAAAAACTGACTCTCCGCATCTCCAGACAGCAGTAGGAGCCAGACTCAAGATCTTCTGGCGAGCCTGGGAGAAGAGAGGTGCAGACGCCCAGTCTGTCAGTTGGCTGAGGAACGGTTACAGGATTCCATTCTGCCTCAAACCACCTCTGACCACATCGCCCATCAACCTCTCTCCCAACTACAAAGAAGAGGACAAGAGGCTAGCATTGCACCAGGAGGTGTCGCTACTTGTGCAGAAGAAGGCAGTGGTTATAGTCCGGGACCATCAATCCCCGGGCTTCTACAACCGTCTCTTTCTTGTGGCCAAGAAGACAGGAGGTTGGAGACCGGTGCTGGACGTCAGCGCGCTCAACGCGTATGTCACCAAGCAGACGTTCACGATGGAGACGACGAAGTCGGTCTTAGCAGCGGTCAGGCAGGAGGACTGGATGGTCTCGTTGGACTTGAAAGATGCCTACTTTCACGTTCCTATTCATCCAGACTCCCAACCTTTCCTGAGATTCGTTTTCGGAAAGGTTGTCTACCAATTCCAAGCCCTGTGTTTTGGCCTAAGCACAGCTCCTATGGTCTTTACTCATCTGATGAGGAATATAGCAAAATTCCTACACTTATCGGACATCAGAGCCTCCCTCTACTTAGACGACTGGCTGTTGAGAGCCTCCACGAGTCGTCGCTGTCTGGAGAATCTCAATTGGACTTTAGACTTAATCAGAGAACTGGGTCTATTAGTCAACATAGAAAAGTCTCAACTCATTCCCTCCCAATCCATTGTGTACCTGGGAATGGAGATTCGGAGTCAGGATTTTCGGGCTTTTCCTTCGGCCCCCAGGATAAGCCAAGCCCTAGAGTGCATCATGAGCATGCTGAAGAGGAGCAGTTGCTCGGTGAGACAGTGGATGAGTCTCACAGGGACCCTTTCATCACTGGCCCTGTTCGTCGAGCTAGGGAGACTCCACCTCCGCCCTCTTCAATTCCATCTTGCAGCTCATTGGGACAAGGGTTCGACTCTCGAAGCAGTCTCTATCCCAATCACCCAAGAGATGAAGACCACTCTCCTGTGGTGGAAGCACAACCTCCTTCTCAGGGAGGGTCTATCGTTGGCTATTCAGACCCCCAATCTTCATCTCTTCTCAGATGCATCGGACTCGGGCTGGGGTGCGACCTTGAACGGACGGGAATGCTCGGGAACGTGGAACGAAGAACAGGGATTACTCCACATCAACTGCAAGGAGCTACTAGCAGTTCATTTAGCCCTGTTGAACTTCAAGTCCCTCCTGCTAGGCAAAGTGGTGGAGGTGAACTCAGACAATACCACAGCCTTGGCTTACATCTCCAAGCAAGGAGGGACCCATTCGAGGAGCCTATACGAGATCGCAAGGGACCTCCTCATTTGGTCAAGAGGTCTAAACCTCACTCTGGTCACGAGGTTCATTCAGGGCGATATGAACGTCTCAGCAGATCGCCTAAGCAGAAGGAATCAGGTCATTCCCACGGAATGGACCCTCCACAAGAGTGTGTGCAACAGACTTTGGACCTTGTGGGGTCAACCTACCATAGATCTTTTTGCCACCTCCATAACCAAGAGACTTCCGCTGTACTGTTCCCCTGTTCCAGACCCTGCAGCAGTTCATGTGGATGCTTTTCTACTGAACTGGTCCCATCTCGACCTGTACGCATTCCCACCGTTCAAGATAATAAACAAAGTTCTGCAGAAATTCCTCTCGCACGAAGGGACACGGCTGACGCTGGTTGCTCCCCTTTGGCCTGCAAGAGAATGGTTCACAGAGGTACTTCAATGGCTAGTCGACATCCCCAGGACTCTACCTCTAAGAGTGGACCTTCTACGTCAACCTCACGTAGACAGGTTGCACCCAAACCTCCACGCTCTTCGGCTGACTGCCTTCAGACTGTCGAAAGATTCGCTAGAGCTAGAGGCTTTTCGAAGGAGGCAGCCAGTGCGATTGCTAGAGCGAGAAGGGTTTCCACTCGTAGAGTCTACCAGTCTAAGTGGGAGGTCTTCCGAAGCTGGTGTAGAGCCAATTCAATATCCTCTACCAATACCTCTGTGACCCAAATAGCTGACTTCCTTCTACATCTTAGGAATGAGAGATCCCTTTCAGCCCCTACGATTAAAGGGTATAGGAGTATGTTGGCTTCAGTTCTCCGCCACAGAGGTTTGGACCTTTCTTCCAACAAAGACCTTCAAGACATTCTTAAGTCTTTTGAGACGTCTAAAGAGCGTCGTCTATCCACTCCAGGCTGGAACCTAGACGTAGTCTTAAGGTTCCTTATGTCACCTAGGTTCGAACCTCTCCAGTCAGCTTCCTTCAAGGACCTTACCCTCAAGACTCTCTTTCTCGTCTGCCTTGCAACAGCTAAGAGAGTCAGTGAGGTTCATGCCTTCAGCAAGAACATTGGTTTCACGACCGAATCTGCAACATGTTCTTTTCAGCTTGGATTCCTAGCAAAGAACGAACTTCCTTCACGTCCTTGGCCTAGATCGTTTGAAATACCTAGCCTCTCCAACATGGTAGGTAACGAACTAGAGAGAGTTCTTTGCCCTGTCAGAGCTCTCAAATTTTATCTTAAGAGGTCTAAACCTCTTCGAGGACAGTCAGAAGCCTTATGGTGTGCCATCAAGAAACCTTCGAGGCCCATGTCCAAGAATGGGGTTTCATATTATATAAGGCTTCTGATTAGAGAAGCCCACTCTCACTTAAAGGAGGAAGACCTTGCATTGCTGAAGGTAAGGACCCACGAAGTAAGAGCCGTAGCTACTTCGATGGCCTTTAATAAAAACCGTTCTCTGCAGAGCATAATGGATGCAACCTATTGGAGGAGCAAGTCAGTGTTTGCATCATTTTATCTGAAAGATGTCCAGTCTCTTTACGAGAACTGCTACACCCTGGGACCATTCGTAGCAGCGAGTGCAGTAGTAGGTGAGGGCTCAGCCACTACATTCCCTTAATCCCATAACCTTTTTTAACCTTTCTCTTGAATGCTTTTATTGTTGTTTTTATGGTTGTTACGGTAGGCTAAGAAGCCTTCCGCATCCTTTTGATTTGGCGGGTGGTCTATTCATTCTTGAGAAGCGCCTGGGTTAGAGGTTTTGTAGAGGTCCTTTAGTAGGGGTTGCAACCCCATATACTTTGGCACCTTTGGGTTGATTCAGCCTCCAAGAGGAACGCTGCGCTCAGTAAGGAAGACGAACTTAAAAAAGAGGCAGAGTAACGGTTCAATTCGACTTCCTTACCAGGTACTTATTATTTCATTGTTATTTGAGATAACTGTTATATGAAATATGGGATACTTAGCTATCCTTTAATCTTGTACACTGGTTTTCACCCACCCCCCTGGGTGTGAATCAGCTACATGATTATCGGGTAAGTTTAATATTGAAAAATGTTATTTTTATTAGTAAAATAAATTTTTGAATATACTTACCCGATAATCATGATTTAATCGACCCTCCCTTCCTCCCCATAGAGAACCAGTGGACCGAGGAATAATTGAGGAGGTGTCAACAAGAAGTACTTGAGTACCTGGCCACAGGTGGCGCTGGTAAGTACACCCCCTTCTAGTATTGTGATAGCTGGCGTATCCCTCCATAGAATTCTGTCGGGCAACGGAGTTGACAGCTACATGATTATCGGGTAAGTATATTCAAAAATTTATTTTACTAATAAAAATAACATTTTTGTGCCTTGTGATGGAGAAGGCATGACTGTTAGGATTAACTGTATACCTAGCATTACTTAAAGGATGATACAGATTGAGATCTGAATGCAATGGATGATCTGAATTATGAAAAATCTGAATTGTCACATCCCCCCTCAATATCAATGTGGAGATTCTACACTTTTACTATGTCAGTAAAATAACTGCCCTCCTCAAGTGTGCTCACCTGCACCAGTGTCAGTTTCCACTCCATAATGTCACACCGGCTGATTCCAAGAGAGTTAAAGGAGGAAAGAGAAAAAAAAAACAGATATTCTTACTCTCAAACCTTAAGACTTATAATGCAACCACTATCTTAGACATGATGCTTCTTGTCTTGACAGGAGCGAGGCTCACTGCACTACTTGCTAGATAGCTACCATAGGTCCTATGGAAAACTATCCAGGGACCTCTGAGTGTAATCCTGAAGATAGCACAGTATGCTGACAACTGCCTTCAACACTTGGGCACCAGAATTGTTCTTTGTTCCATAACTGACATACAAACCACGCTATTTAATAGGGGCTATTACTTTCGGCGTAGCTGAAATGACAAGCCATTAGATTTTAATGATGGTTTACTACCCCACCGCTAGTTAGCGGGGTTAGGGAGGGTAGCTTGCTACCCCCGCCCCCCCACACACACACCTGTGCTTGAGCTCACTTTGCTCTCGGCTTGGGTGGTAGTCAGACGTGTCCGCTTTCACCCTCGCCTCTCTGACAGCCATTAATGCCTTTTTGCTTTCTCTCCTCCAGGTGTGTTTGTGAAGTTGGCCTCTGCTATCATGCGCAAGTGTTCTGGATTACCCGACCGCCCTTGTGGTACGTTTATGTCGGCGGTCGAGACGGACCCTCACACCCTTTGTCCTTATTGAAGAGACCAACGGTGTGATAGAACTAATAAGTGTGGTGAGTGTAGGGAGTGGTCTACCTCCCAGTGGGAGAGGTTTTCTCGGCAACGGAGGAAGAAGTCCAGGCGGGATATTTCTCCTTCAAAGGTTTCTTTGAAAAGAGAAAATCCCAAGGACCCTTCTTCCGTTGCCCAAACCTCCTCCGAAGCTCCCGCTCGATTGGTTTCCTTCGGGAGACCGTCGAGTGGTAGCGTAGGCCATGGTTCTGTTTCCCGACCTCAGGGTTCGGGAGATGGTGTTGCCTCCCCTAGCGAGGCAGCTCCACCTCCTCCCCCGGGGGAGGAATTAGATATTAATGTGAGTACTAATGATTTATTCCAGCTTTGGTCTTCCTTGGGGCTCAAAGGTTCGCCCTCCAAGGAAGCCTTGTTTGACATGATCCGGTTGGGTGCCGCTGTCAAGCAATCACCAAGCGGCACCGACTTTGGCAGAGGTTGATCCTCTGTCTATCGTCGACGTTGTGGTGGCAGAGGCTTCCGATGCGGTATCTTCGACCTCTGCAACTGCTCAACCTGCTGTAGCTGAAGGCTTAGTTTCTCCCTCTGCTCAACCTTCGATGGAGGAACTAAGTCCAACAGTCTCTACTGCCGGTGATTCTCCCCCTCGGGGGAGTTCACTCACAGAGTCTCCTCTTCGGAGGACTGCTGACGGTCAGCTCACTGACACAACGGCCCCCAGAGGGCGCAAAGCTCGCCTTCCTTTTTCGCCGGAGAGGACTTCCTTCACCTCACAAGTGTGTGAGGAGGCACCTCTTCGGTTCAACATCACCGTTGCAGTCCGCCGCAGAGTAGTCTCGTCATCGATCTCCGACTGTTCCTGCTACAACCCTGGACCTCTCTGCGGATCGTTCGCGATCCCCTTCGGTGGAAAGTCGTCGTTATAAAGGACACGCCGACCTTCCACCCGTCAGACCTGCCGTCGCCGTTCCTGGCTGCTGATCCGCTGTGGGCACCTACCAATCCTGTTTTTGTGAAACAGGCAATGGTCCCTTCGGGGCAACAAGGGCGTATACACAAATTGGCGAATACGTCCCTTACGCGCCAGCGCGCACCTGCTGCCGACGATCCTGATAAAGCGCGTCAGTGCTCACCTGTGCGCCAGCGTTCACCTGCGCGCCAGTGCTCACCTGCGCGCCAGCGCTCACCTGCGCGCCAGCGCTCACCTGCGTGCCAGCACTCACCGTTGGCAAATGTTCTTGCTAAAGCGCGACAGTGCTCACCTGTGCGCCAGCGCTCCCCTGATCGCCAGCGCGCCTTCAACCCTCTGCGCGCCATCGTTCTCCTGCGCGCCAGCGCTCTCCTGCGTGCCAGTACTCGCCTGCGTGCCAGCGCTCTCCGCTGCCAACGATCTCTTGCGCCCTCCGATCTGGGCGCAGTAGGGAAGTTGAAGGTTTCCCCTACTCGTCAGCGCTCGCCAACGCGCCGTCGATCTTTACCTGCGCGCCATCCCTCGCCAGCACGCATTCGCGCGCAGTCACCCACACGTGCCCACAAGGAAGCGAGCACGCGCACTGCGTGCCCACACCCATCTCCCCAGCCTGATGTGCGCACGCATGCGCGGCCGTGCGCAAGAGATGTCTCTCCTATATGCTCGCCCAACGGTATCATCGCCAGCACGGGCTCTTCATCCTGATCCTGCGTGCCCGCGAACATTCACCATTGCGCGCGCGAGCTCGCAATCTACCTTCTGCGCACCCTCTGGTGTCTCCGGCAGCGCTCCTAGGCGCTATCGCTCGCCCGCGCACACCCTCGCCATCGCCATCGCCCTCGCGCGCATGCACGCATACCAACATTCGGCCGACAGTCTCCCGCGCGCGACCCCGGGTATTCCCCATCACGCGAGCACCAGCGCGATTGCCAATACCCTCCCACGCGCGAGGCTGCAGGACATCGCGCGGCAAGGTCACCATCGCCACATCCCCCCCCCCCACAAGCGCAGAACAGCGAGCTCGCCGGCAGGGGGGAAGATTCCAGAAAGGCCTAGGGACACTTCTTCTCCATCTTTTTCTTTTCAGAGGAATCCCCCTTTGGAAACTCCTCCCAGGGATCGGTCGATCCCTTTCCCTCCAGAGGGAGTGTCTGACAGCGCAACCGTCAGCCAGTAGCCTTGGTTTGGGGCACGGATCAGAGCGGTCGCGCATGTGTTTAAGCCTATTCTCTCTGAGCTGGGCCACAAATCCTTGGCAGCTTCTACTCCCCTGAAGAGGAAAAGAGGAGTTTCAGACGTGGTAACTTCTCCGAGGACAAAGCTGTCTCCTCGTAAGGCTTTGAGGCAGGTCTCCTCACCCCCCCAGACTTTTTCTCCCTCCCCTTCGGACGAAGACTTCCCGTTCTCAGAGGAGTCACGTGAGGTGAGGCGTTCCCCCATAGCACCAATGAGGGAAACCCCACCTCGCGCTGGAAAGTCTTCTCGGGTAGGGGTGGAGAAGAGCCTACCCCCGTCGTTGTTGGAGTCTTGCATCCCTCCTAGGAGGGAGTCGAAGGACTCCAAGACAGTACCAAAGTCTTCATCAAGACTTAGACCGAAGCCAGCCAGTCACTCGGAGAATGTCCGCGAGTCCCCCCCAAGAAGAGCCTTTGGGGACAGGAGACTTCGCTGCTAGTCTTTAAGGAGGAGAGCTGCAGGAGTCAGAACATGTGTTCTGGCAGGTTCTGACCCTTATGAGGACTCTCAATGGGTTTGCTGACCCAGAGATTCCTCCTCGAGAGGCCAAAGACACAGTCTTGGACCGAGTGTTTGGGACTCAAAAACCCTCGAAGGCCAGTGCAGCTTTGCCCTGGTCTCAAGGGGTTAAGTGTGCCAGGGACAAGATCGAAGTCCAGCTCTCCGAGCTTGCTGCCTCCATCCGAACCAGCGCTGGCAACAAGCTCCTCCCACCTCCTCATGTACAGCAGAGGAGGTACTTCGAGATCGTAGAGGAGCCTTGTTTGGCTCTTCCCCTTCACCGTTCATTGGAAGAGCTTACCAGGGGAGTCCCTCTTGAGAGACTCTCCAACCGGCAGGTCTCATTCTCGGCGACTGAGATCCTTAACCAGGAGAAGGTGGCGAAGTGTGCCATGCAGGCCACTTCGTGGCTGGATATCTGGCTAGGGACCGTAGGTATCCTGATACGTTCGGAGGATTTATCCAAAGAACGTACCAGAAAAGCTATGGAGACCTTCTTACTCTCGGGCACTCGCACGATCGAGTTTCTGGCCCACCAAGTCTTGAACTTGTGCGCTAACACCATCTTGAAACGTCGGGATGCGGTGTCTGAGAGGTTCCATCAAAAGTTCCCCAACACCAAGATTAGCAGGCTCAGACATTCTTCCGTGATGGGAACGAACCTGTTTGAGCCTAGGGACGTGGAGCAGGCCGCTGAGAGGTGGAGGTAGTCCCACCAAGACTCCCTCCTACATAGGGCTTTGACATCTAAGCCCTATAAACCTCCAGCACCCCAGCAGCCACGCCCTACCAAGACCACGAAACCGGCAGCGGCAGCGAAGACAGTGGTGTCTAAGCCCTTTCCTGTCAAGGACTAGAAAGGCAAGAAGTCCTCCAGGGGAGGGAAGAATCCTAGAGGGAGCGGCCGAGGCCGCAAACGCTAGGATTGGCAGTCCCCCTGCATGTCCACCAGTGGGGGGATGCCTACAAAGTTGCGCAGACAGGTGGCAGCAACTCGGGGCCAATTCCTGGACGATTTCCGTAATCAGTCAGGGATATCCCGTCCCGTTCACAACATCTCTACCTCCCCTGACGACGAATCCAGTGTCGTTGAGCTCCCTTGCTATGGGATCAGCAAGGGGGCAAGCCCTTCGGCCAGAAGTCCAGACCATGTTGAAGAAGGGCACTCTCCAAGAGGTCCTCTACGGGTCTCCAGGCTTCTTCAGTCGACTCTTTCTTGTAAAGAAGGCATCTGGAGGCTGGAGACCAGTCATCGACCTCTCGGCTCTGAACAAGTTTGTCAAGCAAACTCCGTTCAGCATGGAGACCGCAGACACGGTCAGACTTGCAGTGAGACCGCAAGACTTCATGTGTACACTGGATCTGAAGGACGCGTACTTCCAGAACCCAGTTCATCCGTCTTCAAGGAAGTACTTGAGATTCAGCCTAGACAACAAGGTTTACCAGTTCAAGGTGCTGTGTTTTGGTCTCTCCACAGCACCACAGGTTTTTACCAGAGTGTTCACCCTAATATCGTCGTGGGCACACAGGATCGGCATCCGTGTCCTCCATTATCTGGACAACTGGCTGATCCTAGCAGACTCGGAGTCATCCCTTCTTCAACACTGAGACAAACTTCTGGGACTTTGCCAGGATCTGGGGATCATGGTAAATCTCGAGAAGTCTTCTCTGCGTCCCACTCAAAGACTGGTATACCTAGGCATGATCATAGACACCAATCTCCACAAAGCCTTCCCATCAGACGACAGGATAGCAAGGCTGAGGAGGGTCGCAAGCCCTTTCCTCAGACGAGAAGAGCTTCCAGCCCAATCGTGGTTACGTCTCCTCAGTCACCTCTCATCTTTGGCTCGTCTAGTTCCCAACGGTCGCCTCAGGATGAGATCCCTCCAGTGGCGACTCAAGTCCCGGTGGAATCAAGGTTACGATTCCCCGGACGTCATGATCCCTATGGGACCTGCGGAACGGACAGACCTCCAGTGGTGAGTGACAGACGAGAACCTACGAAGAGGAGTGGCTCTTCTCGTCCTCCCCCCGGATTTGATGCTGTTTTCGGACGCCTCAAAGAAAGGGTGGAGGGCCCACGTTCTGCACCACAGGACCTCAGGCCTGTGGTCAGAATCAGAAAAGTGCCTCCATATAAATCTGCTAGAGATGAAAGCCGTCTTCCTGGCCCTTCACAGTTCCAACAATACCGGGCGGGTCACTCTGTGGTGGTGATGAGCAACAACATCACAGTAGTGGCTTACATCAACAAGCAAGGAGGTACCTTTTCGAAGCAGCTATCCCATCTCGCAGTAGAGATACTGAGATGGACCGAAGTCCACTGGATTCCACTATCGGCACGTTTCATTCCAGGCAAGAGGAATGTGCTCGCCGACAATCTGAGCAGAGCGTCTCAGATAGTGGTCTTTGGATCATCTAGTAGCCAACAAAGTCCTGACTTTGTGGGGTTCCCCGACTGTGGATCTGTTCGCGACAGCATTGAACTTCAAGCTTCCGCTGTACTGCTCCCCAGTCCCGGATCCCAAGGCACTCTGACAAGATGCCTTCCAACAACGGTGGGACAACATCCACGTGTACGCCTTTCCCTGTTCTGTCTGATGAGGAGGGTGCTCATCAAGACCAGAATATCGGTCAATCTTTCAATGACCCTCATAGCTCCGCTATGGCATCACGCGGAATGGTTTCCGGACCTTCTGCAACTTCTAACAGAACTCCCGAGAGAACTCCCTCCGCGACACGAGCTACTCAAACAACCACATGCCAACATCTTCCACAAAGCCGTAGCTTCGCTACGCCTTCACGCCTGGAGACTATCCAGCATCTCCTCGCTGAGAGAGGATTTTCGCAACAAGTTGCGATTAGGATGTCTGGACATCTGCGAAAGTCATCCGCATCTGTCTACCAGGCAAAGTGGAAAGTCTTCTGTGGTTGGTGTCGTGGAAGGGGTATCTTTCCACTCGATGCCACTATTCCAGCAATAGCGAAGTTCCTCGTGTATTTGCGGGAAGAAATGCGCCTTTCAGTCTCGGCGGTGAAAGGCTATCGCTCAGCCTTAAGTCTAGCCTTCAGGCTCAAAGGAATGGACATTTCTTCCTCGCTAGAACTTTCCCTACTCATACAAAGTTATGAACTGACCTGCCCTCAGTCGGAAGTGAGACCTCCTCCATGGAACGTGGTTCGAGTTCTCAGGTCTCTTAAGAGACCTCCCTATGAACCATTACGCCAGGCTTCAGATAGCCACCTAACTTGGAAGACGGTGTTCCTACTAGCTTTGGCCTCAGCCAAGCGAGTCAGTGAACTTCATGGTCTCTCATATGACGTCGCCCATTCAAGGGGATGGGGCGGGGAGGTAACGTTCAAATTCGTCCCTGAGTTTATTGCTAAGACTCAATATCCGGGGGTTTCGGACCCTTGGTTCGACTCCTTCCAGATTTCGAGTCTTCGTTCTGTAACAGATGACCCAGACCCTCTCCTACTGTGCCCAGTAAGGAGTCTGAGGCTATATCTCAAAAGAATGGCTGCAGTCCATCCCCAGGTGCAGGCATTGTTTGTGAGCACTGGGAGGACTAAGAGGAGGGTCACCAAGAACACCATCTCAGCATGGATTCGTAGGGTGATTCATCTGTCCCTGAATCCAGATCCTCCTCTGTTACATCGCCCTAGAGCACATGATGTTATGGGCGTAGCTACGTTCCTGACCTTCAAGAGAAATTTCTCAGTGACGCAGGTTCTTCAAGCTGGGGTGTGGAAGCGTCAGACGACCTTCACAGACCACTACCTGCAAGACGTGACCCACAGGAGGCTCGATACGTTTTCTATTGGCCCTGTGATGAGCACAACAGCTTGTTTAAAACCTCAGGCTCCTTAGTGGACAAGTAGCAGAAGGTTGAGGGCATTGTTACCCGGTCTTAGTCTGCATGAATGAAAAGGTTTGTCTGGCCCTTATTCTTTTCTTCATCTTCCCCTCTCTTGGGGAAAGCAGCATCCTGGGTTCTCTGCACAGCTGACCTCAAACCACTGCAGGTAAACCATGTTTCCTTGTGTTCCTAGTATTAAGCTAATGCTGTCACGTCCCCATACCCTGACAAGGTGGTATTGGGAGAGTCCTAGCCTAAAGTTTCCATCTAAAGGACTACAGGTCAACTTCCTAGGACGAGTCACACTTTATTATACCTTCACACACAGCTTACGTAGGCCGCAGTCCTTGCGTAGCAAGGTTCTAGCGAGGTGCAGGGACTCCTTATTGTTGAGTGCTGACACACTCAAATATTGAGTCCCCGGGCAAAGCCAAAAGCCAGTACTGGCCGGGACTTTCCACCCTTCCTAATGGGTGAGTCACCCCTATTAAATAGCGTGGTTTGTATGTCAGTTACGGAACAAATGACAAATTCGTAGATAATTTGTATTTTTCCTAACTATACAAACCTTAGCTATTTAATCAAACTTGCCTGCCAGCCCTATCCCCCTTGAAGTCCTACCTCTAAGCAAAGTGAGCTCAAGCATAGGTGTGTGAGGGGGGGGGGTGTAGCAAGCTACCCTCCCTACCCCCACTAACTAGCAGTGGGGTAGTAAACCCTCGTTAAAATCTAATGGTTCGTCATTTCAGCTACGCCGAAAGTAATAGCCCCTATTAAATAGCTAAGGTTTGTACAGTTAGGAAAAATACAAATTATCTACGAATTTGTAATTTTTCACGTCTAAAGTAATACCAATCTCTAAGGACAAAAGTAAAGGTTTCTTGAAGCCAGATGATATTTCTGTCTTCCGTAGTTTGAAGAGATTCTGCAAGTGGGGTCTAAATCACCTCGTATGCTTTATGTAGTATCACTGCCCTCACAAGACACAGAAGGAGGTTGTCAGAATTATTGGTTGTCTCCTTTAGTGATGAGATTAAAAAGTCACTGATTGACAGATTTGGGTTTTTGACATAAATTTGGGAATGAGGGTGAACAAGATCTAGCTCCACCACTGGTAATTTGACACCAATTACAATAGACCATGCTGCTCTCTCTCTCTCTTTTGGTCAAAGCTTTAAAAAATAAAAATAAAAGGCCAGATGATATTTCTGTCTTCCCTGTACCTACGAAGAGATTCTGTAGGTGGGGTCTACATGACTTCGTACACTTTCTTAAGAGCATCACTGCCCTCAAAAGACACAGAAGCAAGTTGTCAAGATTATTGTTTACCCCCTTTAGCAATGAGACTAAAAAAGAAGTGAAACCTAGTCACTGATTGATGGATTTTTGCCATAAATTCGGGAATGAAGGTGAGGTGTCTATCTGAGGCTCATGTCAATGGTTCAAATTGCACCTTCCTCAGTGCTCTAGGGATCCTAGTCACATTCCAGGCTGGGGGTCTGATTTCCCAAGCCTGACAAGATTGTTTAAAACTTCGAGGTACAGCTGATAATTCCTACGAGGAAGATAGGTCTACTCCCCTTAGTCTTAAAACTTAGCTGAAGGCTGAGCAATAGCCTTTAATCGCTGACAAAGATTAGTTTCTCATCCCGAAGGTACAAAAGAAAATGCACAACTAGTGGAACAAAGGCCTCGATTGGAGAAGTGTTCCTCCTTTGACACCAATCACAGAAGAGCGTTCACTTTGCTTGGTAGACGGTTGTTGAAGACTTTCAGATACTGTATATCCAAAGAATTAATTTGCAGTTAAGATGTGAAAAGCCACATCTCTCTCAGGAGATGCTGAATAACCTCCAACTGTGAAGTGACAGCCAGTTTACTGTACTGTGCTATCTTTTCACGCGCAACTGCCACAGGAGGTCGTACCGAGTTGGGAGCTTTCTTGGAACTTCTTTCAAGAGACTTGGAATGTCTGGGTACTATTCTGTGTGTGGCCATTTTGGTACCTGTACTACCAAAGTCATCTGGAGATTGGGAGTGACGGTGACTCTCCTGGTTACCCTCTTTGAGAAACAAAATGGCGGGCAGGCATAAATGTCAAAGCTGTCCCACAGATGTTGGAATGTGTCTTTTAGTGCTGCTGGTTGGTCCAACACTGGTGAACAATAAACAGCCACTTTGTTGTTAAAGTGAGTGACAAACATGTCTATTGTTGGGGAACCCAACAAAGTCAGGAGTTTCCTCGACACTACAGGATTCAAAGACCATTTTGAGCCCATGATCTGATTGTGGCGACTCATATTGTCTACGATCACGTTCCATTTACCCGTCAGCACAACAGGGTTACTGTATTGTTCTCTTGACCAAGGTTGCATTTCTTTTCGCAATACGCTAACTGGCAGAGGGTTCATGAGACTAATACCCCAATGCTTATTGACATAAGCCACTACAGTAGTGTTGTTTCTCATCAACACTACTGAGTGACCCCTTACTGTCTTGGAATTGGATAAAGGTCATGTACACTGTCTTTAGTTCCAACATGTTTATAAGAGAGCTTTTGTTTACTTCCTCTGTACATGACTTGAAGTGTATACGTTTAGGATATGCATTCCCCATAATTCTCTGGACCCATCTGAAAAAGGATGACCTCTGGAGGAAAAAACTGTAAAGAGGAGCCTGCTAACAGGTTTTTCTCCTGCAGCCATCAGATCAGTTCTTCTCGGACTTCCTTTGTCACCCTGACAAGTAGATATGGAGGATCACACCTCTATCTCTTACCAGTCTTCAGAATACTGCACGGAACTAAGGTGTAACCTCTCATGTGGGACCAAATGTTCTAAGGAAGACAGATGCCCAAGCAGTGTTTGCCAGTGCTTGGCTGTGAGGAATTTCTGTATCAAGAAGGGTGTCGCGACCTTTTCCAGCATCTGTAGTCTGTCCTGTGACAGGAATACTGCCTTGGTTCGTGTCTATGCTCATCCCCAAGTAAACAAAGTTCTGATATGGAGTGAAAACGAACTAAAGATTTATCCGGGATCCCCAAATCCTGACAAAACTCGAGAAGATCTACGTGGAGAAAAATCTGGGATTCTGACTCTACGAGTAAAAACCAATCATCGAGATATTGGAGAAGTCTTATTCTCATCAAGTGTGCCCAGCTGAAACCAGTGTGAACATATTTTAAAGGTTTAAAGGCCGCCCATGAATGACAGAGGCAAGGGACAGTGACATTGCCTAGCTAGCAGGACAAGACCCTAGAGACTGACTATATACAGCATACATATGATGTGCCCAAGCCCCTTCTCCACCCAAGCTAAGATCAGGGAGGGACAGGCAATGGCTGCTGAGGACTTAGCAGCTAGACCTATAGGCTCCCCCAAACCCTCTATCCTTAGTTCACAATGATGGTTGGGCTGCAGACAATAAAGAAACTATCAAGTTTCAGTGGGACTCGAACCACAGTCCAGCAAGCGCCAGGCACAAACGCTTCCAAAAAGCCACCACTTGAGCTGTGGATAGTCCAAAACAGCGAACTCAAAATTGAAATTGTCTAATTCCTGGGACAAACTGAAGATATTTCCTAGAGTTCTGGTAGATTGAAATTGAGAAATAGGTATCTTTAGGTCAGAGGTCACCAACCTTTAAAGCTAGAAGAGCCATTTATTTAAAAAATCGTAAAATTATATTTTAATTATAAAATAAATTTTTGAATATACTTACCCGGTGAATATATAATAGCTGCTGCTCCGGCGGCTCGACAGAAAACACACAAAAACTCGCGAGCGATCGCTATGAAGGTTGCGGGTGTGCCCACCAGCGCCAACTATCGGCCAGATACCGCATATGCATGTAAACAAGCCTCAATTCTTCTCATCCCGCTGCGTCTCTATTGGGGAGGAAGGGAGGGCCTTTAATTTATATATTCACCGGGTAAGTATATTCAAAAATTTATTTTATAATTAAAATATCATTTTTAAATATTTAACTTAGCCGGTGAATATATAATAGCTGATTCACACCCATGGTGGTGGGTAGAGACCAGAGTTAATTAAGTTTACAGCGTATATGCTAGAGTTTTTGACAGTTATAACATAACAAAACCCAAATATATAGGTACCTGGTAAGGAAGTTGACTTAGACGATTACTCTGCCTTGTTAGTCTGTCTTCCTTACGAAGCCCAGCGATCCTCTTAGGATGCTGAAAGACTCCCAGGAGCTGAAGTATCAAGGGCTGCAACCCATACAACAGGACCTCATCAAACCCCTAATCTGGGCGCTCTCAAGAAATGACATTGACCACCCGCCAATCAACCAGGATGCGAAAGGCTTCTTAGCCTTCCGTACAACCCAAAAACAAGATTAAAAACATTTCAAGAGACAGATTAAAAGGATATTGGAATTAGGGTAATGTAGTGGTAGAACCCTCACCCACTACTGCACTCGCTGCAACGAATGGACCCAGTGTGTAGCAGTCCTCGTAAAGAGTCTGGACATCTTTTAAGTAAAATGACGCGAATACCGACTTGCTTCTCCAAAAGGTCGCGTCCATAATACTTTGCAGAGATCTATTTTGCTTAAAGGCCACGGAGGTTGCTATAGCTCTTACTTCGTGCGTCTTAACCTTAAGCAAACATCGGTCTTTCTCATTCAAGTGAGAATGAGCCTCTCGTATTAAAAATCTGATAAAATATGACAAAGCATTCTTTGACATAGGCAATGATGGTTTCTTAACTGAGCACCATAATGCCTCAGATCCACCTCGTAAGGACTTAGTACGGGCTAAGTAGAACTTAAGAGCTCTAACTGGACATAGCACTCTTTCAAGTTCGTTGCCTACGATCTCTGATAAGCAAGGTATATCAAAAGATTTAGGCCAAGGACGAGAAGGCAGTTCATTTTTGGCAAGGAAACCAAGTTGAAGTGAACATGTGGCTTTTTCTGTAGAAAAGCCGATGTTCTTACTGAAGGCATGAAGTTCACTGACCCTTTTTGCCGAAGCCAAGCACACTAGGAAAAGCGTCTTGAGGGTGAGATCCTTCAGGGAGGCTGAATGTAATGGCTCAAACCTGTCTGACATGAGGAACCTTAGGACCACGTCTAAGTTCCATCCAGGAGTGGCCAAACGACGTTCCTTAGAGGTCTCGAAAGACTTAAGGAGATCTTGGAGATCTTTATTGTTAGAAAGATCTAAGCCTCTATGACGAAAGACCGAAGCCAACATGCTCCTGTAGCCCTTAATCGTGGGAGCTGAGAGGGAGCGAACATTTCTCAGATGTAAAAGAAAATCTGCGATTTGGGCTACAGAGGTACTGGACGAGGACACATGCTGACTTGCACCAGTCTCGGAAGACTTCCCACTTCGACTGGTATACTCTAATGGTAGAAGCTCTCCTCGCTCTTGCAATCGCACTGGCTGCCTCCTTCGAAAAGCCTCGAGCTCTTGAGAGTCTCTCGATAGTCTGAAGGCAGTCAGACGAAGAGCGGGGAGGCTTTGATGAACATTCTTTACGTGGGGCTGACGTAATAGATCTACCCTTAGAGGAAGACTTCTTGGAATGTCTACCAGCCATTGAAGTACCTCGGTGAACCACTCTCTCGCGGGCCAGAGGGGAGCAACCAACGTCAACCTTGTCCCTTCGTGAGAGGCGAACTTCTGCAGTACCTTGTTGACAATCTTGAATGGTGGGAACGCATATAAGTCCAGATGAGACCAATCCAGTAGAAATGCGTCTATGTGTATTGCTTCTGGATCTGGGACTGGTGAGCAATAGATTGGAAGCCTCTTGGTCATCGAGGTGGCAAAGAGGTCTATGGTAGGTTGACCCCAAGTCGCCCAAAGACTCTTGCACACGTCCTTGTGGAGGGTCCATTCCGTGGGAATCACCTGACCCCTCCGACTGAGACAGTCTGCCAAGACGTTCAAGTCCCCCTGGATAAATCTCGTTAACAGGGAGATGCCTCGATTTCTTGACCAAATGAGCAGGTCCCTTGCGATCTCGTACAGCGTGAGGGAGTGTGTGCCTCCTTGCTTGGAGATGTACGCCAAAGCTGTGGTATTGTCGGAGTTGACCTCTACCACTTTGTTTCGAAGGAGACTTTCGAATTTCATCAAGGCCAAGTGGACTGCCAATAGCTCCTTGCCGTTGATGTGCATGCTCTTCTGACTTGAGGTCCACAGACCTGAGCATTCCCGACCGTCCAGGGTCGCACCCCAACCCAAATCCGACGCGTCTGAGAACAACACGTGGTTTGGGTTCTTGACTGCTAGGGATAGTCCCTCTCTCAGACTGATATTGCTGTTCCACCATTTCAGGCATGCCTTTACTGGTTCGGAGACCGGGATTGATACCGTCTCTAACGTCTTGTCCTTGTTCCAGTGAAAGGCTAGATGGAACTGGAGAGGCCGAAGGTGTAGTCTTCCTAGTGAGACAAACTGCTCCAGGGATGATAGAGTCCCTACGAGACTCATCCAATTCCTGACTAAACACCGTTCTCTCTTCAGCATTAGTTGGACTTTGAGCAGGGCTTGTTCTATTCGGGTGGCAGACGGAAAAGCCCAAAAAACTGGACTGCGAATCTCCATCCCTAAATATAGAATAGTCTGGGATGGGATGAGTTGGGACTTTTCTAGGTTGACCAAAAGTCCCAATTCCTTGGTCAGACCCAACGTCCAATGAAGATCCTGCAGACAGCGATGACTGGACGATGCCCTGAGAAGCCAGTCGTCCAAGTACAGGGAGGCTCGGATTCCCGATAAATGGAGGAATTTTGCCACATTCCTCATGAGCCTCGTAAATACGAGAGGAGCAGGAGTGAGGCCAAAGCACAGGGCCCGAAACTGGTATACCACATTCCTGAAAACAAATCTCAGAAACGGTTGGGAATCCAGGTGTATAGGAATGTGGAAGTACGCATCTCGTAGGTCGAGAGAGACCATCCAGTCTCCCTTTCTGACCGCTGCTAAGACGGACTTCGTGCTCTCCATAGTGAACTTTGTTTTCGTAACAAAAACGTTGAGCGCACTGACGTCTAGCACCGGTCTCCAACCTCCTGTATTCTTTGGGACTAGGAAGAGACGGTTGTAAAACCCCGGTGATTGAAGGTCCGAGACTTTCACCACCGCTCCCTTCTCTAGCAACAGAGACACTTCTTGGTTTAGGGCTTGTCTCTTTGACTCCTCTCGGTACCTGGGAGAGAGGTCTATGGGAGTTGTCACTAGAGGAGGTTTGCGTACAAACGGAATTTTGTACCCCTCTCTGAGCAACCGAACAGACTCTTGGTCTGCGCCCCTCTTCTCCCAGGCCTGCCAGAAGCTCTTCAATCTGGCTCCTACCGCTGTCTGAGGCTGTGGGCAGTCAGACTCTGCCACGTGAGGACTTGGCTCCTCTCTTCTTACCTCTCTTTCCCTCGGCACGAGCGCTTCCCCTGCTGGGAGCTCTGCCACGAAAGGGCGGGATAAATCTGGATGCCGGAGTCTCGATCCTGGGTCTTACAGCAAAGGATGTAGAAGGAGTCCCTTTGCGAGCAGAGGACGCCATCAAGTCATGGGTGTCCTTCTGCACAAGCGAAGAAGCTATATCCTTAACCAGTTGTTGCGGAAACAAGGACGCTGATAAGGGAGCAAAGAGCAGTTCTGATCTCTGACAGGGAGTAACTCCTGACGAAAGAAAAGAGCAAAGGGTATCTCGCTTCTTTAAGACTCCCGACGTAAAGGTGGAGGCGAGCTCATTGGAACCATCGCGGATGGCTTTATCCATACATGACATGATAAGTAAGGAAACATCTCGGTCAGCAGACGAGATTTTCCTACTTAAAGCTCCTAATGACCAGTCAAGAAAGTTGAATACTTCAAAGGCCCTGTATACGTCTTTAAGCAGATGGTCAAGGTCCAAGGAGGACCAACTAATCTTCGAGCGTCTCATGGCCAGGCGGCGGGGAGAGTCTACGAGGCTTGAGAAGTCCCCCTGGGCAGAGGCAGGGACTCCCAAGCCGAGAACTTCTCCCGTGGCATACCAGACGCTCGATCTAGAAGCAAGCTTAGAAGGAGGGAAGGCAAAGGCCGTCTTCCCCAAACTCCTCCTGGTATCCAACCAGTCGCCTAAAAGTCGTAAAGCCCTCTTGGAAGAGCGAGAAAGCACTAGCTTAGTAAAGCCTGGCTGGGTAGCAGGTAAGCCTAGAGCAAACTCAGATGGTGGCGAACGAGGAGCAACGGTAACAAAGTGATTGGGAAAAAGATCCTTGAAAATCAACATGATCTTCTTAAAGTCCATGGAAAGGGGAACCGTCTTAGGTTCGTCTACATCTGAAGGATGATCATCATGATGAGGATCAGCAACGTCCTCATCTGAAGGATCTTCGTCCGACAACTGCTGAGTAACAAGCAAAGGGGAGACCTGCCTTGGTGGCAATGCTTGAGACGCAGAGTCCACACGCACTGGTGCATCGGTAGCAGTCCAAGACGCTACGTCATGTAACTGCTTAACAGCCTGACTGTCAACAACAACAGGAGCGGGAGGACGCTCGACGTCAACTCGAGACTGCCTTGACTGCCTAGACTGAGCAGTCAAAACAACTCTTGACTGCGGTGCTTGACGATCAGCGTCAAAACAAGTCAACTCCGCTGGTTGGCGAACGTCCTGAACGTCAACAAGAGCATTAGGAAGTGGCTGAACGTCCATATGCGGCTGAAAGTCAACACGGGACTGCATCGAGTGAGGCTCTACAAAACGTGACTGACGTGACTTAGTAACGCCAACGTCAACAGGACGAGCAAAGGCTCGTTTCGGCGGCTGAAGGCCAGGAACTCGATCAGCTAAGCGGCGAGGATCATCGTGAACCTTTTCAGCAGAATAGTCTTCCATAAGGGAGGCCAGCTTGATCTGCATGTCTTGCAGTACAACCCATTTAGGATCAACTGGAATGGGTGCGGTAAGAGACGAGGGTAACGTCTGTGACTGCAAAACCTTGCCTACACCAAGACTCTCGGAGCCTGTGTTACGTTTCTGCTTAGGCGGCGAGCAGTCTTCCGATGACTGCAAAGGGTCAGAGCTGTCCCAATGGCTACAACCAGGATGCTGGACCTGTCCTGAAGGGACCGACTTTCGCTTTAAGGGCCTTGAAACCTTGCTCCACGGTTTCTTACGCGAAAAGCCTTCGGATGACGAGGAGAAAATGGTCTCGCTCGTCTTATGGTAGGGGCGGTCTTGATGAGACACGCCTGAAACCATAGAGGGAACGTCTGTTCGCTGATCAAGGCCTCTCGAACCCATAAGTCGTACGACATTACTTCTCCCCTGGGCTTGGGAGCTTGCAAGAGGTCCCGGACTAGGCGAACGACAGGCACGAACAGACGAACCCTCGGTCGCAACACTGATAACACTTTGCGCACTAATCACTTTCCCACGATTTTCCACTGTGGCACTCTGACACTTTAACTCTTTAACGTCAGCCATGAGTTGATTACGATCTGTAGCTAACGACTCAACTCTTTCGCCCAAAGCATGAATGGCACGTAACATATCCCGCATTGATGGTTCCTGAGTGCTAGTAGAGGGTTCAGGCACAACTACTACAGGGGAAGGATTAGGTTCAGGGGCATGGGGAGAGGAAAAATCTACCGATCTAGAGGAACTTCTCCTCACCCTATCTCTCTCAAGCTTACGAGAATACTTGTCATATTCAAGCCAATCGAATTCCGAAAGGCCCACGCACTCCTCACACCGATCTCCTAATTGACAGGTTTTACCCCGACAATTAGAACACACAGTATGTGGGTCGAGAGAGGCCTTTGGAAGACGCCTATTGCAATCCCTAGCATTACACTTACGAAATCTAGGAATTTGAGAAGGGTCAGCCATTTTGAAAAAGTCAAAGAAAGTCCAAAAAACAATCCAAAGTCATCAACAATTAAATCTGTCCAAAAAAGAGTTCAAGAGTTTAAGTTGAGGATAAAACACCTGCACTGCGAAAGCTCAAACCAAAATGAAGTACTTCACCAAGTCTGTTGAAAAACCCCAGGTTAACAGCGAGTAACGGTATGTCTTGTCGATCAGAACGACAGAGAAGAATTGAGGCTTGTTTACATGCATATGCGGTATCTGGCCGATAGTTGGCGCTGGTGGGCACACCCGCAACCTTCATAGCGATCGCTCGCGAGTTTTTGTGTGTTTTCTGTCGAGCCGCCGGAGCAGCAGCTATTATATATTCACCGGCTAAGTTAAATATTTAAAAAATTTAGTACTGTAAAGTCAGAGCCACAATGACAAAAATGGTCTCCTGAGGTATAAAATCAACATCTATTGTACTTCAGACATAGCAGAATATAGTTCATTTAAATGGTAGCAAATCTTTATTACATGTAGTTCAAGTAGTATAAAAGATGAATGTGGTGATCACAAAACACAAAAGAATCAAGGCTACATTGTATTCTTGGAAGTTATAAGATCATACCTTTATGAGTGAAGTGGGAAGTACATTATTAAAAAGAAAATTATATACTGTAAATACATTCACATAGCAAAATGGTTTGCTATGTTTTGTATTAATTCCATATATATGGAAATGCAACATTGCATTTATGGAAATTATATCATTCTAAAAATTCTGTATAATATTTCTGTGAGTGATATTACAAGAGAATTACCATCAGGTATCACGGGGTTCTAACCCCTGGAACGACTATCCTAAGATATCGTGTATAATCAGGGACATTCTCAGACTGAGAGCATACCGGACTAGTGGTCAATTAAAAAGTAAGCCTGAAAACCTGATATTGCCTCATACCTCCATGTTAATGCCCTACTATGCGGAGATAACTGATGATAGCTGTGCAAGTCTTTCAGCTGACGTTCCCGGAGAGAGGTCTAGGGGAAGAGGGAAAGTATGGACTCCCTCTGTCATGTAGAATTTCCTCTGTTTTGAAAAAAACAGAAGGAATTAGCTTAGAGAAGCAAGCTGCTTGCAGGGAGTCTTTAATAGTAGAGACTTGCACCTCCAATTACTGAATAGAGTAGTCTTTTCTGCTTGTCATGACTAAGGTAGCTCAAGGTATTGCTTCTTGAAGGAGACAATGGAGGTCTGCCTTTTCAAGAGAAAGGGTCTTTCGGAATGGTACCCAGCTTATTCATTTTCCTGATGAGTCCTAATACCCTTAGGAAAAATCATTCCTCCTCAGATTCAATAGAGGTGGACTCCAAGGGCCTCACCTCAATAGGACCCGGCAAGTCGACGGCATGGGAAGGCTCGATGGGTTCAGGATAAGCAACCCTTGTTCTCTTCAGTGGAGTTGCTTGATTATTAGGCTCCAAGGAGTCTCTTACAGTTGACACCTGTCTATTCTTCCGCCTGGAAGACATCTTTCTTCTCCCTGATTTTCTCCCCTTTGGAAAAGGAAGAGGAAAAGTGATGTTGTGAAAGAGAGGGCTCCATCTCATCTGGGGTCTATGGGTTTGGACACGGTTGTGGTACCACTCGCTCGGGTTTTGACATTCTCTTTGAGCAGTCAACAATTGTGTTAGGGGAGAGCCTGTACTCACCCCTAAACTTGGAATGCCCCAAAATAGGGTCTGTAGGAGTGAGACTCCCTCTTTGCCATTCAGAGGAGAGACAAGCAGCTCTATTGGGCGATTAGGTTTGCGTGCGAACACATGATCAGGTAAAACCCTTGAAAAAGAACTTCAAGAGGTGTCTTCAAATTGTTTTCTCTTCCTAGCTCATGCTGTCACTTGTGGAGGTGTTTGCTCCTGTGAGGAAAGGCGAAACTGTTTATAATCAAACAGCATGCCCTTCCGAGTATCGCATGGTCATGGATGACATGTATCTTGGTGGCGTGTTTCAATTCCTCACGCTGTATGTTCCTCTCTCAAAACTGGGTTCTTGTATGTGTCTGGTTCTCGAGCTTTGTGCGACGCATTTCCTCAAGTTGAGGTCATGTTATTAGGTGACACATTTCACGATGGAATGCTTTAGCCTTACATGCTGCTAGGAGACTCATTATCAAGGCCCACGGAACAGATGCTCGGAGGATTACACAGGCTCTTTTCAGGGTCTAAGCACTAAACTTGCATGTTCAACTGGGGTATAACCCAAAAAACAGGTTTCAGTGCTCCCAGAGGAGTAAGCAGACAACTCTAAGACAAAGTCTCTATCATAGGAGTCAATGCTTATGGGCGGCAAAGAAGGCGTTAGCACACCAGGGTGCTTCTCATCCGAAACTCGGAGAGCTTAGGCCGGAGCAAGGGAGCATGTTCAATGACCAGTATTTCCAAAATTAAAGACGAGCTCCTTCTCAACAGGAGGCCTCTCTGTTTCTCTAAGGGAAGCAGGGAGGTCTGCCGCCTAGGGAACTTGCTCTACGAGAGTAAAGTCACTTATCTTCTTTGGGTTGTCCTCCAAAGAGTTAACCAAAGAATAGCCTTAGTGTCGAGTTTCGAAAGTTGGAAGTTGGGATCTCCCCGACTTTCTCTACCTCTAGAAAGAACGATCCCACTCAGATCTCTTCTTCATACTTCAAAATCTTGCCTGCTGGGAGGACAATCCCTCCCAGCAAAAATTACGAGGGGAGTCCAAAGTGCAGTGGTGCCCCATAGCCCTCTACACAACAGACATGAAGGATGACAATCAACCATAACCTTACTCATAAAAGTGTCAGCATTAATACAATAGCCTTGGGCACGTCCACATGCTGCTAAGTTGTTTCACACTCATACTGAAATGAGAATAAGATATATTAGTGAAAAAGTTCTAGCCAGTTTGAGAGCGTCAGCAACACATCTGCGTAGCTCGACGGCCAAAATCAGAATGGAGGCTATGTGTGTTGACAAACCCGTACCTCCAGTGGCTACTGGGTGGTGCCTGCCAGAACCTCAACAATTCTTGATTGGCTATAAGCAGTATTCGTCAAAATCTTACCCCTACTAAGGGATGAAGGTTTGTAATCACACAGGAGCAAATACCATTTGGGTCTACACCTCCATAAGCATTAAGGTCTAGTAAGTGTTTAGATTTTAGAGAAATTAGTTCATCATTGTTGATATTTGACAATTTAATCATAAATATAATACCATTTAACTGGAAGCTATGCTCAAACATTTAGCATATCTTGCACAGGCATTTGAAAGATCATCATACTGGCTTGGAATGTTAAAATCTTTGGCATGTTTTAAGATCTCTTCCAGCATTTGCCAGGAAAAGTTCTTTGCATTTGAATACAGAAAATTGAAATTCCAATGAAGGCATTCCCTTATGATTAACTAAATCAAAATACAAGGCTGCAAATACATATTACTAGTACTGTAGCTGTATAGAAAAAATAAAAGGTTAAAGTTCTTACATCTGTTGCAATACCAAAAAACTAATAATCTTAAAAACAATTTGTATTTATCCTGGGTTACTCCTAATCTCGTTTTCTCTGCGACCCGACAACCAAAGAAAAAGGATTTGATTGCATCATTCTTATAGTTGCTAAGCAACCACTGCGCATGCGGCGTAAGACGCCTGCACATGACACTATCCACTCTCTCCTGGTCAAAGACTTGTGGGGCGGTTGAGGCAGGATCTTTGATAAAGGACTCAAGTTTGTATAGCTAGGAAAAATACAAATTGTTTTTAAAATTTCTAGTTTATTCCTACCCTGATACAAACCAAGTTATTCATATTGTTCTCTGGTCTTGGGTAGTGCCATAGCCTCTGTACCATGGCCTTCCACTCTCTTGCTTGAGGGTACACTCAGGCACACTATTCTACCTTATTTCTCTTCCTCCTATTTTGTTAAAGTATTTATAGTTTATATAGGGAATATTTATGTTGATGTTACTATTCTTAAAATATTTCATTTTTCCTTGTTTCCTTTCCTCACTGGGCTATTTTCCCTGTTGGGTCCTCTGGGCTTATAGCATCCTGCTTTTCCAACTAGGGTTGTAGCTTAGCAATTAATAATGATAATAATAATATGGTCTTCAAGATAATGGTCCATAAAAGTGGTTTGTCTCTTCCACACAACCGCTTTGAGGAGTTGTGCTACAGAGGGATTTATAAGCTCTCACTATTTTTTCTCTCAACCAAAATGAGATAGCGCTTTTGGATAACTTCTTTTTGGAGCAACCAGTGGTCACAAACCAATTGGAGATTTTAGGCCTTAGATACTGCATTCTTTTCATATATATATGTATTGCTCTTACATGGGACAAAGTAACATGTCATCTGGGTCATCAGTTACCTCTTTGAGCAACATCATGGAGTCAATTATGAGATTGTTTTCAACAGGATTCAGGGTTTTGGTCACAAATTCGTGAAGAAAAGACAAAGATAGTTCATGGCTCCCTCTGGAATGTGGCATACACCATGTAATTTGGTTACCTCTTGGCTCAAGCTAGGGCAAAGAGGAAGACGGTCTTTAAGGAAAGGTTCCTGTCTAAGGCTTTATGCATTGGTTTGTATGGGGTTTTCTTAAGGCCCTTAGAACCTTTGTCACAGCCATGTAGGGGGTTTGAATTCTCGAGGAGGACAAGACTGCTCAAAACGCCTAACGAGACCTGAGAGTTCCCAGGATGAGGAGAGGTCAAGGCCTTTCAGTTTAAAAGCCTGGCTCAAGGCCGAGTGGTAGCCTTTCATTGCGGTGGCTGAAAGGGATTTCTTGTTCCCCAGGAACACCCAAAGGTCTGCAATCTAGGGAATAGTGGAATTGAATGGAGCAATATCCCCCCTATGACACCAATTGCAGAAGATTTTCCACTTAACCTGGTAAACTGCTGTGGATGACTTTTGGAGATATCCGGAAAGTTGTTTCGCAGTTGGTCTCAAAAAGCCTTTCTTTAGGAGATGCTGGATAGTGTCCAACTATGAAGTGACAGGCAATGCACTGTGTCATTGAACTTTTTTATGTGTGGTTGGCATAACAGGTTTGGCCATTATGGAAGTTTTGATACCAATCAGCTACTGGCCACTTGGGACCTATTAGCGTTACTCTGATTCTCTGGGATGTTCGCACTCCGTTCAGTGTCTGACGGATCAGACAGAACGGTGGAAAAACGTAAAGTTCAGGCCATCCCATGGGTGCTGAAAGGAATAATCCATCACTGCAGCTTGGTCTGGGAATGGTGAGCAATAACTGGGAGTTTGTAATTTAGGTGAATGGAAATCATGTCCAGAGACAAGGAACCCAACAAAATCGAAAATCTCTTTGCCACTAAAGGAAGCAAAGACCATTCTGAACCAAACGTTGTCCCTCGATGGCTCAGATCATCTACAATGACATTCCTCTTCCCGTGGATAAATCTCACCTTGAGGGAAATTGCTTGGTTTGTGTCCACTTTATTATCTCTACTGCTAAATGGCATAGCAGGATAGAGGCTGTACCTCCTTGCTTAAAGATATAGGTCACTATCATGGAGTTGTCACTCATCAGCACTAAAGAATTACCTTTCAGAGTCTCTAAGAAGTGGAGTAACGCTAGTTGCACTGCTTTCATCTGCAGGAAATTGATGTGAAAGGCCTTGCCTTCTTCTGACCATAGGCCCAAGATTTGCTCCCTTCTTAGGTGAGCACCCCACCCTTGGTGAGAAGCATTTGAAAACAAAAGGAATTGCAGAGGAGGAGCCTGAAAGGGGGTTCCTGCTACTAGGTTTTCTTCTCTCAGTCACCAATGGGAGGTCTTTTACTACCTCCTGTGGTACCGATAACAGCGTTGCAGGGTGTTTTGATGTCTGCAACCACTGGCTCTTCAGAGCCCACTGCACCGACCAAAGATGCATTCTCCCAAAGGGGACAAGTTTCTCAGAGGAGAGATGGCCTACAAGTTTTTGCCAAGAAGGTGCAGGAAGAGGTTTCCCTTCCAGAAAGGTCAGTGCTATTTCTCTGAATCTTAGGATTCTGTCGGCAGATGGAAAAGTTCTGACTTGAACAGAGTCCATGTCCATGCATAAGTACCTGATAGACTGTTGGGGGACGAAACTGGACTTCTCTAGGTTCAGTTGGATCCCTAACTCCCTGCAAAGATCTAAAAGTAGATCCCTGTGCCTCAACAAGAAACCTTGGGACTCTGCCAGGAGGAGCAGTCCTGGAGAGTTACTCAAGACTTCCTCAATGGGTCTTTTAGAGACTTCCTCTAATAAGAGTAGGTCCTTTACTGAGACTTTTGTATAAAATTGTTGAATTGTCAGTCCTGGTCAGAGGTGGTGTACGAACTACGAAAAGGTTTCGATATCCTGAACGGAAGACTTCTGTTTTCCAAGTGTCGGCCCCGAAGTCTTGCCACCTTAGCCAAAAACTATATAGGCATCCCCCCACTAGTGGTATGCTTGGAGACATGTCCTCAGTAGCGGGAGCCTCTGCGACCACGTCCTCTTCATCCAAAGGGATGTCCTCTTCCATGAAAGGTAGGTCATGGGGCTTGCCTCCCGGGCTGTTGTGAATCTGTTGGAGGCACAAGTTGTCTTTGCTGAGGAAATGGCTTAAAAGGTGAGTACCTTAGCTGTTACTGGTAGCCAGGCAACCTTGTTGCCGCTACCCTTCTTATCATAGGAGCTTGTCCTAACCTCTCACCTACTCCATAGCCGTAGTTACATCTAAGCGAGGGAATAGAGAAGGGGAACTCACTAAGTTGAGTTTCTCAGGGCTAATGCATCCCTGGATGACAGTTGTCTAGAGGATTTGGCTAAGACAGGGTAGTGCCTCTTTAGGATACAATTACCCCATAGGTAAATGTTCTGATGCAAAAGGAATTCTATGGCTTTAGCCCACAATCAAGATAATTCCTCAGATTGCTCAAGGCCGTGTTCTTCCCTCAAGTTCTCTATTACCAGTGGTCTACCCACGAGCAGGCTTGGTTTGCAAACACAGCTGTTACCTCCATGTTCATCATTCTGGGACCTAAAAAGATGGAGTTAAGGTTGGACAACTTATCAACTGGTACCAATGGTACCAAGTTAGTAACATCATTGTCAATAGGGAGTGGGCTCTGAAAGGCGGTAGCTTTGAGGACTTGTTGGCCATAAAGGAGTTTTCAGATGCTGAGATTTATGTATTAAGCAGATGTAATATATCTTTAGTCTGGTTTGAAAGCACCACATTGAATCTGTGTCTGGGGCTTTGAGATTGTTGGAAGATTGAATCAATTGCGCACCGTCTATTAGCAATTTGTGCATGAAGAGGCTCATCCAATTCATCTGTACAACAGATGAGGCTCCTAATCTTGATTAATTGTGAGGCCTCTGAGTCATTCATCGGGACCTCAAAGGGGACTACATCAGCTGAGCTGGTGCTCACACGTGCAGCGAGGTTCTCCAAGTCCTTAATAGTGCTATCATTGTCTTGTTCCACTTTTTGGATAACTGGTTGTTCTGTTTTAACAGTTATGGCTTGGTTCTTTATTCTTCCTCGAACATCCTTCCTTTACCTTATGTCATTCATACTGTGACAGGATAAGGAGGCAGGAAAGGATCAGGAGTCGAGTTCACTCCCATTATAAGAGTGCAATATTCGCCTCTAGCAAGAAAGTGCAAGGCGGAAGAATTGAAATCTTTCTCTGAACTTGATCTTTGAGGAGAGAAAGAATTCCCTGTAGGCTGTCATCTGGGACACCTACAGCGTGGGCCTCGCCTATGACGTCTAACAAAGGTAACCTCATCTGTGTCAGATGGAGGTGTAACTCATCCCTTATCCATTTTCTGTACCTGAAAAGAATTATCTAGAACAACAAGCTGTTCTATAGAATGCGTGACATGTGATGCATTACGAATATTAGAATGTGGCTGATCATGTAAATTGATAGGATTGCTATTAGCATAAGTCAAGGCTTTGGTTAAACTAGCTTGAGGGGTTTTAGCAGGATCATGTTGTGCATCAGCATTGTTATTTTGCAGAGGGATACTCTCCAGCATTAAGATGGCTGTGTGTTTTGTCATGTCATTATGTTTGGGAGTGATGAGTTTAGACTTGCTGGCCTGACCAACCCACAGAGGGGTTTCCTCCCGCACAGGGATGGCCACCTGCAAAGCAACATCACCACATTTAGGTACAGCAGCGAGTACAGACTTGTTAAGGTGATTGTTCGGCCTGGCTGAATTGTTGATAGACAAAATTCGGGGAATTAAGGAGTTTTGTTACACTCAACTTATTTGCAATAGTAGGCTTAGGAGATAATTGTTTAGTTTAGATCAGCTTGGCATTGCCAAGTCTTGGGGTATGGACACAGACAATGCGGTCCGATCACCCTTGTGATAAAGTGATAACATGTCTTCTACTGCAACCTGGGAACTCTTTAGAGGACATTAATGCCAAGGACCCATGGGTGTACGAGGCAAGCCTTGCTCGTTCGAACGAGCTGGAGACGAGTAGTAAGGGTCTTTCCATAAGGCTACTTCAGTACAAGGGGTTAATGGTAGGCTCAAATATCAAAAATTTTAAGTAATTTTTATTTTTCCTAACATACTTACCGAGAACTACTTTCTTAGGAGTTACCTGTAACCTCCTCTCTACCGACCAGAGTTTTGTGTAGGGTACCCTCTACCCCGCTTTCTATGGAGGCCTACCCCCGGCATTAAAGAATGTGCCCCGAGGGTAGGCTTATCATTAGGTCGAGGTCCGCCCGGGTCAACAGCTCCAGTAAGTTCTATTGAAATAGCACAATGCTTGCAAGGGAAGAGAGGCACTCGGGGAAGGAAGGGAGGGCCATTACCCGAAAGTAGTTCTCGGTAAGTATGTTAGGAAAAATAAAAATTACTTAAAATTTTTTATTTGTTCCAACACGAATACTTATCTCGAACTACTTTCTTAGGAGACTTACACTTTAGGAGGCGGGAGTGCTATTCTGACCCCCTGACCCGGTAAGCGGAGGCCAAGAAGCCTAGGAATAACGGTACATACTAGAAAACGGATGAGAGGGTAACTACACAAAGAGCTCACGTTAGTGTCTAAGTACTCACCCTTTGAAAAACTTCTTCTGATGTTGCATCCAGTAGCATAGTCGTGAAGAATGTGTTATCCAATGGTACAAGTTGGTACTCCCCGATGAGGCTAGGAAACAACTGGGTAGGATGGAAGGAAAACGCACCTGTGTCTCCCGGTTGCTATCCGTGATTGAGCCTGGGGCTTTTACCGTTACACCACTTGGAGGGCGGAGATGACTGTTCCAATGGAGAACCCGTCTAAGGACTTCCTCGAGTAGTCCTTGAGGTAATGGGCAGTGAAGGTTGACTGGTTCGACCAAGTACCTGCTCGAAGGATCTGACCTACTGCCATGTTTTTCTCAAAGGCTAAGGACGTGCTCAGGCCTCTGATGTCATGAGGTCTGGGGGTGCCTAGCACTGCTATGCCTTCCTCCTTGTAGGCTCTGGCAATAACTTGTCTCAACCAGAAGGAAATGGTGTTCTTGGACACTTGCTTCTTAGTAATACCCGTGGATACGAAGAGGCTCTTGATGCTTGGGCGGAGATGAGCCGTTCTCTCAAGGTATTTTCTAATGGCCCGTACAGGGCATAATTTCAAATCCTCTGAATTACCCGTCCTAGGGATGGCAGGTATTGAAAAACCTTCGAACCTCGGATCCCAGACTGCTGGGTTCTGGGTCTTAGCCACAAAAGAAGGGACGAACTTGAAGGATACTTCTTTCCACCCCTTCGAATGAGAAACGTCATATGACAGCCCATGGATCTCACCTACTCTCTTAGCGGACGCCAAGGCCAGCAAGAAGACGGCCTTGAGAGTGAGATCCCTGTCCACGATATCTTTCAAAGGTTCAAAGGGGGGGCCACACAACATCTTCAGGACCTTGGCTAAGTCCCACTGGGGCACCCTACTCGCCTGTGGGGGGCAGGACTGCTCAACGCTTTTGACAAGCATCGCTATGTGCCTAGAGGCCCCCCAGGTCAATGCCCTTCAGGAGGAAGACTTGGCCTAAGGCGGCCCGAACCCCTTTTATGGCTGGGATTGACATTCCCATCTTGTCTCTGAGAAACACCAGAAAATCTGCTATGTCTGGGACAGAGGCCTTAAGAGGCTTAATGTGCCTCTCAGACCACCACTTCGTGAAGGAGGCCCACTTAGCCTGGTAGACCGCGGCTGAAGACTTTCTCAGGTATAACGACATTCTCTTAGCAGTGGATGAAGAATATCCTTCTTTCTTCAGGAGCCGCTCGATAGTCTCCAGGCGTGAAGACGTAGGGAGAGTGGATTGTCGTGGAGCCTGAGAAAATGAGGTTGATGCAGAAGGTCTGACCTGTCGGGCAGAGGCCACGGTGGTTGACTCGTCAGGTCTTTTAGGTCCGCGAACCACTCTCTCTCCGGCAACCAGGGCGCTACCAAAGTCATCTTTAGGTTTCGGGCTGTCCTTACTCTGTTGAGCACCTGCCTTATCAACGTGAAAGGGGGAAAAGCGTACATGTCTAGATTGTCCCACTTGTGCTGAAAGGCGTCTTCTAAGGCTGCTTTCGGGTCTGGTACAGGAGAACAATATACGGGGAGTTGGGCGTTGAGTTTTGTTGCAAAGAGGTCCATCACCGGGGAACCCCAACGTTGGATGATGAGCTTGGCTACTTCTGGAAGGAGGGACCATTCTGTCCCTACTATCTAGCCCACTCTGCTGAGACCGTCGGCCAGTACGTTTTTCTTCCCGGGAATGAACCTCGCTAACAACACCACTTGGTTCTCTTCTGCCCAATCTAGAATTTTTATGGTGAGATCGCACAACTCCTTCGACTTCAAGCCTCCTTGCTTCTTTATGTATGCTACTACCGTGGCGTTGTCGCACATCAACGCCACGGTGTTTCCCTTTAGAAGATCTGCGAAGTGCAGGCAAGCCTTCTGGACTGCCTTCAACTCCAGGACATTGATGTGAAGTTCCTTTTCCCTGTCCAACCAGGTCCCTCGTGCTGTTTCGTCGAGGAGATGGGCTCCCCACCCTTGGTTGGAGGCATCTGTGAACAGTAGTAACTCAGGGGGGTCGCTCGCGAAAAGCATCCCCTTGAGTGAGTTCGACTGGCAATGCCACCATTCCAGGGAGGGTCTCGTGTTTGGTAGAACTGGGATTAGGACTGTTGTGAGTCCAGTTGGCACCAGAGGTTCTTCAGGTTCCATTGTACGGCTCTGAGCCTTACCCTCCCTTGGGGAACTAGTTTCTCCAATGAGACCAGGTGACCTATCAGTTTCTGCCAGTCTTTCGCTCTCCTGGGACGCCCCGACAGGAACGGCCGAATGATTTTCATGAGGTTGTTTATTCTGTCTCCCGAAGGGAAGGCTTTTCCCAGAATGGTATCTAACGTCATTCCCAAGTAGGTCATTCTGGTGGATGGGGATAGGTTTGATTTCTCCGGGTTGATTACGATGCCCTGATCCTTGCAAAACTGGAGGAGTTTCATCCCTTGTTCCTCCAAGAGGTCCTTCGAGGAGGAAAGAAGCAACCAGTCGTCCAGGTATCGGATGAGGCGAATGCCTCGTTCGTGAGCCCACACTGAGACAGTCGTGAAGACTCTCGTGAACACCTGGGGCGCTGTTGACAATCTGAAGCAAAGGGTCTTGAATTGCAGGATCTGGGAACCCCATTTCACCCGGAGAAACTTTCGACTCGAGGGGTGGACCGGAATTTGGAAGTAGGCGTCCTTGAGGTCTATGGTCATCATGTAATCTTTCTCCCTCAAGGACAGCAGGACTGACTTCGGAGTGTCCATTTTGAAGTCTGTCTTCTTAATGAACTTGTTGAGAGCCGACAGATCTATAACCGGTCTCCACACCCCCGTCGCTTTTTCTACTAGGAACAGACTACTGTAGAAACCCGGGCCTGGGAGAAGAATTTCTTCCATGGCGCCCTTCTCTAACATGGAGGACACCTCCTCTTGAAGGGGGTCTTCTTCAACGGGTCTTTGGGGGCCAGCCATTCCGCCCGGCTGGCCGGGATAAGAGGGGGTGGTTCTGCTAAGAACGGTAGTCTGTAGCCCTCCTTTAGTACGGACACTGTCCAAGGCTCCGCTCCATGAGCCTTCCATGCTTGCCAATGTAGTCTGAGGCATCCCCCAACCCGAGGCTTGGGCGGGGATAGGGGGCCTCCCACTCTATCTCCTTCTGGAGGGGCAGCCTGAACGGCCTCTCCTAGAGGCAGAGTAACCTGTTCTGAAGGAGCTTGAAGATGCTGGAGCTCCCCTACGGGGGGGCTGAGGAGCTGAGGACCAGGAGGAAGAGGGAGCCTCTCTCCTCGTCGTGCTGGGAGAGGCCTGGGCCGTCGCGGCACTATCTGAGACGGACCTCTTGTAGGGCGGTCTCCTAGAAGGCGTAGGCCTGGGGGTGTTAGAACCTTTCCTCTTCGAGACCTTCTCCATGATGGTCTCTAGTTCTTTCAGGGGAAACAAGGACTCCCCCCACAAGGGTAGGCTCCTCATGGCCCGCGCTTCCCTGTCTGGAACCTTCCGGGACACCTTAGCCAGTACGGTGTCTCTTTTGCGGAGTACCCAGTTAGCTGTCAAGGCGAGCGACTGGTACGTTAAAAACTTTAAGGTTTTACCCCCGGAGGTAATAAGTTCCCTCAGGAGGCTCTGCTGATCAGGGTCCGCGGGGTCGAACGAGGCTTGTACTCCTACTAAGGTGGAAGCCCACCAGTCCAGCCAAGAGGAGACGTTCACCAGATCCCTTGACATCTCTTCCATCATGGAGGCCTCCGATGGAGAGAAACAAACTGGGGCCGAAGAGGCTCTATCCTCTGAGACGCCCTGACCCAGGATGTCAATGGAAGATTCCACTTTACAGGGGCCTGGGCGACGCCCCTCTGGCACATATACTTTGCCCTGAGTCTTGAGGCCCTGGAGCAATTTTGAGGCACTCTGGGTTTTGGGGGCCTCGGCATTACTAGCCACCACTTTGTCCACATACTCCTGGCCTAGGACCAGATCTCGGGCTAGAGGAAGCGCTAGAGACGTCTTAGGTTGAGTAGGGGTCTGCATTATCCGTAACAAGCTTGACCTCCAGAAGTCTTCGTCCGTAGCTGCAGGTTCCTCAATCTTATGGTGCCTCCTGATAAGGCCAATCACCCTCCTATAGGCCGAGTCCTCCATTGGGGAACCCTCCCTCCCGTCAGCCGAGGTCTCGGCTTGAGACCAGGGAGCTGGGTTGCCGGGCACACCGACCGGACGTCTAGTTCTAGGAGCCAGGGGTGCCGTCCTACCGAGGTACTGGACTTCATCGGCGGGGACGTCCGCACCAGGGGCCTGGGTTAACGCAGGCATCGCCGACTCAGCAGGGACTCGCGTCCGCTCAAGGGCTCTGGGTGACGAGGACGCGGTTCCCGTGGGCTGACCCGACAGTGGGAACCGTTCCTTCCGACCCGAAGGCCGCACCAGCTGGGCTGGTTCGGCCAGGCTGCCCGAAAAGAAGCGCGTTTCCCCCTGCTGGGCGGGGTGAACCGGAGGCTTCAAGGACTTACGCCTACCTGTAGAGTCCTTCCTGCGAGCTTGGTTGCGAGGGTCAAGGCCGTGTTTGGAGGAAGGTATCCTTGCCGAGAACTCTCTGGACCGGCGGTCCGGGGAACAAAGTACTCTTGACTCCCGGGGTACGAAGACCCAATCGCCATCAGGAGACCTACTCCTCCTGTACTTACGCCCTGGGGAGCGGGAGCGCTTCCTACTGTACCTGGAGCGCGACCTAGAACGGGAACGCCTGCTCCTGGACCGCTCTCTCCGACGACAATGTTTTCTCCTGGCTTCTTCCCCCGACGAGTAATAATCTTCTGACGAACCCGACGACACTGAACTTATCGTATGGCGGGCGGTAGCGGGGACTGCGGGGGACTTCTTAACCCGTTGAGTGCCCGAGGTCGACAGTTGAAGGAAATCTTCGGGGACTTCCGTGAGAGGGGCCGGGAACGATCCATGGCGCTCCATGCTAGGAAGCCAGGGGTCCAGGCCCTCTTCCATTCGTAAGGGGGACCTACCTGGTGTCTTCGGAAGCTTCCAACCGAAGGCATCATTACCCGTAGACCGTAACTTATTTTGGTTGTCGCCGCCTACCGAAGACCCTGAAGCACAGGCCCATGAGGGTGGCGAAGACACAGACACAGCGTTACTACCCCACAAGGGGTCATCGGAGGACACGTGCCCCCCGAGCACAAGGGCCGACTCTCCGGACGCACTACTGTACTGGGTTCTTCACTAGCCCTAGAAGGACCCGCAACCGCCGCTGCACTTTCACTAGACTCTTGGGGAAGACCGCTTTGTTCCTTCTCCACGACAGACTTACCTCGGCCCCTACTCTGTGTAGGGGACGGCGAAACAGAGGCCCCGTGGGTAAGCACAAAGGTGGAAGGTGAACACACAGGAACACCCAGGAACAGTACACAGGAAACACAAGTTACCACGCGGGGAACACGTGGGACACTCAGAACGCACACAAAGGATCGATAGAGAACGAGGGCGACGTGTTGACACGTCGCGACCAGAGAACTTACTGGAGCTGTTGACCCGGGCGGACCTCGACCTAACGATAAGCCTACCCTCGGGGCACATTCTTTAATGCCGGGGGTAGGCCTCCATAGAAAGCAGGGTAGAGGGTACCCTACACAAAACTCTGGTCGGTAGAGAGGAGGTTACAGGTAACTCCTAAGAAAGTAGTTCGAGGTAAGTATTCGTGTTGGAACAACTAAGGTTTCATGAATGGGAAAACAGAGATACTTTTAAGGATCAGATTGGAGATATTTCCAAGTGCGGAAAGGTCTTATCTGTATAATCCGACATGCAAGGTTCCCCACTTGACACATTCGTAGGTGAGGGAGAGCCAAGCATAACAGGGTAATCAGGGAGTGATGATGATGATATTGGATCTGGCTCTGGGAGCGCAGCAACTGTAGCCAAAAGATCCGCTACAAGTACTGGTACAAGCTCATACTGCACATTATAAACACTGGATAATAAAACCTTAAAGTTTTGATTGCCGTTGTCATCCATGACTGGAGCCTCAGTGGGTTCTTGACATGAAGGACCTGGTTGGGGGATAAGGTTTGTAGCAGAAACAAACTCATTTCTTGCCCCTGCTGGCGTAAGATGAAGAAAGAGAACGATCTCGCTTAGATCATTTCTTGTGATGAGAACGATAACTCTCTCATTAGGAGGACAGCCACTCCCTAAAGTACTCACATGGTTATTCCACTGAATATCTGTTACCGAGGCAAGAGGGAGAAACAGGATACCAATAAAATTCAACCTCGCTCATGAAGGTACCACAGGGATGTCCATCATGGCCAGGCCATGAATGCATAGCGTTTGACTTGCTTGTCATAACGCACTCACAAATAATGATAGAAATGCAAGTGACATTGATTATTAGACACAAAAGCCACAAACACTAAGCACTATAAAGGTATTCGAGGGTGTATGCGGATGTTTGATTGCAGAGGGGAAGCGAGGTATGTCCACTTAACTTTACGACCAGGAGGTTGCTTAGCAACTATAAGAAGAATAATGCAATCAAACCTTTTTCTTTCATTGTCTGGTCATAGAGAAAATGAGACTAGGAGTAAACCATAAAAATGACTCAAAGTTTGAATCCACGTATGAATAAAACAATTTAAACACAAATTGGATATACTTGCAAGTAAAATATCAGTATTTGCTGTTTGTTATGTAAAAGAAGCTGAATATTGTCTACTTCAAGCAATTGTTTACCTTAAGTAATCCTTTCAGTGAATAGAGTCAAAGTTAAGTACTGTATCTTCATTAGAAAATGCAATTGCAACTTAAATTTTTCTTATGTAAACTCACAGACAGTTATACCAAGCATATTGAAAATACTATATTAAGTGTGTATAACATCATTGTAAAAAAGGTTTTCATTTCAAACGTTCCCCTTTTTTTAACTGGAAAGAAAGAAAGTTCTCTTCACATTCATTAGTCCAGTACTCTTTACGCCTGAAGAGTTATTTAGTCCAGGTTATCATTTATCCCCTTTTCCCCATTTTTCTGAGGTCTCCTATAGGTCTTCAGCCTGCTACCTCCAGATATACTGCTCCTCTGCTCAACTGTTCCTCACCCTTTCTCATCAAATATACAAAGCATCTTGATCTTTTTTTCAAGTCGCTGGACTCCTGACACTTCTTCATTCATAATACGAGCTTCCAACTCTACTCTGAAAAATTTATATAAGAAAAATTTACACATTTTTTCTATATTGATAATAGGAATCACATAAAACTATGTACTGTAATGACCATATATATCTCTTCATTCACTTGTTAATTAACAAAGATGAAAACACAAGAACAATGGTCTTCTGAAAGGCTTACTCTTTAAAACGGTCCATCGGGAGTTCAGGTCTGCATACTCTTCCTAGTTTTAGCAGTTTCATCCCTGAACTGCATCTACTATAACTTTGCTGAATATATTCTTCCCTTAAGTTGAACTTTTCTTTTCTTTAATACTTATACTCTTCACTTACATGATGATAAACATTTAATTTTTTTACATTTTTATCAAACTAGGTTTTGGTAACTAAATACCTTAAGATCTTTCTCGATGAACTGACTTTATCCCTCTATACCACCAAACTTTAGGATTTTTCTATCTTTAACCATCTGCTTATGCCTCTATTCTACCAAACCTTAAGATTTTTTCTATCTTTAACCAACTGTTAATTCCTGTATTCCACCAAACCTAAAGATTTTACTCTCTTTAACAGACTGTTATTCCTCTATTCCACCAAACCTAAAGATTTTACTCTCTTTAACACTATTTATTCCTCTATTCCACCAAAACTTAAGATTTTTCTCTCTTTAACAGACTGTTTATTCCTCTATTCCACCAAACCCTATGTAATGCAATTATTACTTTTTTCTTATTAGTTTCAACTCTATTTACCACTGTATATAGAATACAACCCCAGGACAAAACATATTTTCAGCAGGAATAATCAATTCAATGACCAGCTATGATAAAATTTGATGGCAAGAAGTATTGTTTTAATTGCTATATCAGAAAAAACACTTTCAAATAACTCTAGCTCTTACATTCACAGCTTTTCTCTTGAATTCAATATTATAAAAATGTATAGTATGCAAATCCTGAGAGCAATTCATATATATATTATAACTGAGCATTCTAGAATGAATTCCAGATAAAAATCAATTATTTGGTGAACTAGTTTTTAACAAGTTGTAACCTTTTCAACCAACTTTTCTCAATAATAAGCTTTAATAAAAAAAAAACCAAGGACTTACCTGTTGGCTAATGACCATGCAATAGAATTCTATGGCTTAGTTCTAAATTCTGAATGAAAATTATATTTCCATATAAATGGCAAAAATATTTGCCTATGTATCAGAGCAAAAATATTTGCCTATGTATCAGAACTTTATAAATACTCAATAATTTCTAGAGTGATGCAGGTTATTTACTTTTATTAGTTTAGTTAATTACCTTTGATAGTTCACTTTTGAGATGTATTGAGATTCTTGAATGTTCTAGCAATAAAATTCACCTTTTTCCAATTAGGAAATCTTACTATATAAAATCATATATTGTTTTTCTTTTGAATATGATGCTGTCAAAATAGTCTCAATAAACAAGTTGTAGAATAGAGGAAAAGTAGCCCTTTTATATATTATGCAGTTTGTAAGGAGTACCAAAGTCAGGGATTCTTATCCTCGTGGTTCTTGGCTCACCAGCAGTCATCTTACTCTTTTTACTTCACCATAGAAGTTAATCTTTAAATAAATTATGTACTGAAATTTTTTAATAAAAATCTTGATTTATGTACTCGCTAATAGATGAACTTCAAAATAAAAATAATCATAGACTGATTCTCCCTTATATACATCTTCTGATTCAAAATTCCTTTTGCAAAAGAATGCTATTACTATATTTTTTCAGCATTAAGGTTTACTTTCACCTGATAACAGTTCTTTTCAATAGAATACTTTCGGAGGTGCAAGTAAACTACAAATAACTATGCTTAATTTCCAGAGAACATTACTGTACACAATGAAAAAACTGAGCTGGATTGTAAATAGCCATGGTACATTATATTCAACGTAATACAGCTGCCTTTTGATTTTCTATATCTCATCATATCATGGCAGTTTAGATTACATAAATATCACCACGATATACTCAAGTGTGATGAAATTATTTCAAGTCATATCAAAACACTGTTCTCCCCAGAATACTGGTCTTAATAAAATGTATCTTTTCATAAAACAATACAAATTCAGTACATAATCTGTATGCCCCATTTAACTGCCTTTATGATTAAAAACTCTTGAGTGATTCACACTTTGATTTTTTATGGACAACCATCTGAGACCAGTTTACCAAAATCCATCATAATAAGGGAAATACACCAAAATGAGGGATAAAATACTAATTCTCATAGATATGTCTTTGGTTTTCATTATTGTTCATAAAATCATCTTTACAGCCTATATATGACAAATATAATTAAGTTATCAGTAAACAATAGGTGACACAATCAAATTATTAAAATCAATCACTTGGTGAAATTCTGATAACCTTTATAGAATATTTCCACGATTTATAACAATTTTCATAAAGGTAAAATGAAACTACATCTTTTGTGACTTTCTGCTTAAACTTGTTGCAAAGAAAACAAACGATAGACTCGGACATAAATTGCAATTTTGTTCGTGACTAGGGGTGGCATATACGGAAGTATCGGGGAGCTGACATAAGCTAGGTCAACTACCAAGGTAGTGATGACAATATGGTTATGGTCCTTACCTCAAAAAAGGGTCAACTAATATCTGGAGCCTCAAGTTACCAACTATCTCACTGCCTGGGGGATGACCTAGCTGCTCCTAGATGAACCGCTACCAAAAACATCTATTTCGACTCAAGCCACAGCACCACAGAGGAATGCAGATGGTGCTACATTCCCGGAGTGCCTTTGGCTTAGAACTTAACACCTTAATCACCTGCAATCCTCTTAGGTGTAACCATGAATCGATTGAGCCACCATCTAGGTTGTACACAAAAATTGTCTTGACAAGATATTGGCCTCCTTTTGGTAATCATGACTGGTTATCAATATTTATATAGAATTGTGACAAACGTAGTTAAAAGATTTTTCACAGGGCATGGATTCATATGCCACCTGTGTTGCTTACATGGATGCAATTTGGAGGTTTAGTCTTTTATCATTGGACAACTACCTTAATGTAGTTACATCATTACCTTAGTTTGATTTTTTAAGAAGCCAAACTTCACCTTTTTAATTTATTATGTTTCACAGTGCAACTGCCTTACACATGTTGTATATATATTTATATATTTATGTATATATAAAGTTGTGTAGAAAACTGTTCTTTTGACTGCAACACAACTGAATAACCTTTTTTTGGATAATTATTCACTTAGAAAAGAAAAAATCCATGATTTGTGCTATAGCACCTAAAATGACAAGGAAACCCTTGATAAAAGTTGCCTGGCATACATGCACAGACAACGGCGCTGATCATCTCCAAAAGACTAAACACAAAAGTGTGGGCATGTAAGGCAAACGCAAGTGTGAACTTCACGTAGTTATTATGTGACACGTGACAGTCCAGCTGCCTAGGCCACCTGTCCGTCTTGGCCGGCTAAAGCTATCAATATATAGAACATCTATCACAATAATTAAAAGCATACAAAAAGTCACAGCAATTCCAAAGGGCGTCACAATTTCTCCTGAGCCCTCGAAAAATTGGGATCCCTTTAGATATTATTAAATAGACCAAGCCGGACAGACCTGCCATTAATAGAGCAGCTCACATATAGATGAACAAGGGTTTCCAAATGCAAGAGTTGAGAACTGGCCATGTACGGCAGTGTGTGTGCGTTGCACACTGACGCACACATGCACACACACTCTCTGAGGCCGAGGATGGCCATCAGGTACATAGAACACTCAAACTGTTGTGTCCTTTCTAGCCACTTATGTCAAAGTGGTTACATTCACACTCCTTGTATCACACAGTTACATTCTTTTCCTTACTTGAAAATTGTCTAGCAATCATATTTGTGCTAATCAGCACCCTTCCACTCTTTCAGTTCACACAACCACTACCGTCGTCATCCCTGCCACAACAGTTGACTGGCTACAAAACTTATACCAGTATTTCACTGGTTTGGTTCATCCATCCACATACATGCCCAAGACCACACCAGAATGTTGGGAACTGCTCCCCTGATCACACCATGGTTGTGGGGAGGGTACTGTAGGGCTACCTGTTACTGTAAAAACGGTATCTTCCTCTTCGTCATCGTCATCATCCTCATCTTCTTCTTCTTGGGCATGTGTGGGGGCGGTGAGTCAGGAGGCCTCATGGCGACCACCGCATAATCCGCAGGCGACGGCGCATCGGTGACATGCTCGTAGAGGCAAGTAGCACCACAAGCACGGCACCAATAAGGATAACAGCGTTAAACCAAGCCACCGCCGCCCGCACGATTCATCCGCTGTGCCTCCAGGACCTCCACATTCACATGGGTGGTGCGCAAAGTCTCCTTCAGCATCACTCATGCAGTGATATAACATACACTGTGCACAAGAGATGCATGTAAGTGTGTCAATAGCTGTGCGCACACAGTCGGGTGAATATTCGCAGCTGCCTCGAGAATTTGCATCGTAGGTAAACATTTCTTGGCAGTGCCGGCAGCGGGCCTTGGTTGTCTTCCTGCCTCGTCCTGTTCTCTTTCCAGAGATTAAGTGGGGCATTGGTTGTGGGTGTGTCCCCCCGACAAGCTCGAGCTGCTGCTGTTTCTTCAAGGAAGCTATACTGTCTCTCTTTTCCCCTTTGATGCCCTCCACCACGGGATAGCTGTATTCATGATGCATCACTGGTGGTCGTTCTGGAGCAAACTGTACATATGAATAATTGTCTCCGAGAACTTCTATCTTATCCTGGTCTTGGGGCATGTCAAGGGGGCTGCCAGATTTAGGATCACAGTCAGGCTCTATTGGCTTGTCGGGGGGATGGTTGTTATGAGGCAGTGGAGGTCTGTGCCGGGAAGGAAATATGATACGGTAAAGGTGATGGTCGTTGGTGTGAGGGTGAGTGTATGGCTGGGTTGTTGGCCCTGGTGTGGAGGTTGCTAAATTAGAAGTGGTGGAAGAGGGAGAAGCGTTAGTAGTGGATATGATGCCTGTTCCTCCTCCTGCTGTTCCTACTCCACCTCCTCCTCCAGGTGGTGGTGGATAGTGAGGGGGAGGATGGTGGTGTGTGTGGTGTGGGTGGTGAGGGGGATGGTCTGGGGTGGGCAGGGGAGTTGCGGTGGGTGTGTGACGGCTGCTGCTACAGGTAGTGGACCCTGACGACGACCGAGACCCATCTCTCTCCACCGGAAGATTCACTGTCTGTTAAATCATAAACACCGTCTGTTAATATAACTGTCTAACTTTTATTACCTTACCAACAAAATGCCCCAAAATTACTTGAACTATACAGAGTGGTATGTACTGTATCCATGATCATATTCCCAAATCAACTGTTATTTAATTCAATTTTGTGTATGGTAATTGTGCTAGCACTTTATAATCATATCAAAGCTTTTCAAAATAAATATACAATATTCATAAATTATGCCATTGCACAACTTTACTGCTTGCATATGGAACCATTCTTAAACCAAACTACATAAAAATCTACGCTAAATTATTCTTTAACTTTGTAAAACCAGTTCTTCTTAAACCTTACTGATGGTACCATGAATTAAAAAACAATTGAATGCTGCACATTGGGATGAACTTATAATAAGCAATCATTGCTAAAATTATACAGTAAATCATAAAATCATAAACAAACTACAAGAGTTTGGCCAATCTTACCATAAAAACATGATCTTCTCCAACACCAATATTAAGGCCATGATGATAAGAGGGAAAGTCGTTGAGACCTAAAAAAAAAAGAAATAAAAATTTATAATGTTTAACCTAAACATTCAACACAATACAACATATCTTGGGTTAACCAATCCTGTATAAAGTAATCCCTTAACTTGAAATACTTCAACTTATTATATTTCTGTACTTAACTTATGATTATGGTATGGCTTTCATTAGCCCTCTCTTAAATCAAATATTACTTGTCTATAATTTAAATGATGGATAGGTTTATGAATTTGGGGCATACACGGTCTTGCCATGGGACCAGGAAAGAAATTCAGCGACCAAGTAAAATTGGAGATAAAAAAAAGAAAAAAAAAAGAGGTTAAACAGTAAGACTGACAGAAGTAGCGGGAACGGAGGTATAGCAGAGGGCTATAAAGATAACACAGCCAGCGGTTAAACGTGCTCTGAAAATATCCTCAAGTAATGCCTACAGGTTAACATGTGAAGCACACTAACATCCCATGGAATAGAATCTATATGGGATGATTGTTAGGTGTGGGTTATTTTAACTTTGCTATAGGGTCTTTGGTACTTATCAGATGGCCAGTCCCATGAAGGAGACAAAAGTTAAGGGGCTGCCACTGTATACACAAGCACAACAATTTCTCAAACACTTTGCCTTTGAAAGTTGATTTTGATAAAGTTTAAAGAACACTGGTCAGTAAATGATGATCTCCATCAACTCTATACTGTATAGGCACTTAAAACTGTACAGTAATCCCTCGATCGACTGCACTTACATACTCGCGCTACGTACACCCAAGACCAAATCATTTCAGAGTGAATGCGTATATGAATTTGATAACATTAATTGGCAATAATACAAGGCTAAGTGCATATTGGGCAAATGGATGTCCCAAGTGCATATCAAACTTTTGGGAAGGTAGTGAAAAAAAAAAAATTCCAAGAAAAGTACCTGAAAACCTTACATATGCTAAATGGCTCAACTAAAATGACCTGAATGACTTTTCACTGTTAGTCTAGTTGCTGTTACCTATATACTGCATCCATTAGATATACTGAACTGTATACACTCACACTACCTATCGATTGAAAGCGTGTGTGTGAACTAGACAGAAATTACATGTTGGTGGCCTAGCCTGTTGCATAAAATGGCATATTTTGCCTCAAAAAGTTTTGCATATCCTGGGTGTTTTGTGTCTAATATACAGTAGATTTACTGTATACATTATTATGATATATAGCTGTAGTACCTACTTTAATGGGCTCGACGTTATATTAACTTGGTGCATGTCTACATAGTCCGACCAAGATTAAACTAGAATTTTGGGCAGCCTGAGCATTCCCTAAAAGATTTAAAGCTTGCTCAAAAAGGACAGATTACTGTGCTGCTACAATGTTCTCGCAGTCAAAAGCATACAATAAATGTTCGATCAGCAACCAAGTTATAACGAGTGCGTCCCTAAAAAATGTCTGCTCATGATTCGGCAAGTAGAGCTTTGGGTGGTCACAAGAACATTAAAGTTGTCATGTATTACCAGGCAAGTTCTATCAAGTTGACAGCATGGCTCAAACTTGGGACCCGAAGACAGAGTGAATTGTAATTCCACTTAACTATTATATACCTTCCTTTCAATGTGGATAATGTGGATGTATTAGAAACCCTCTTGACATATTAGGAAGGTAAATTGCATAATTTCTGTATATCAAATTTTGTTAATAACTGAATACTGTATAGTAAAATCAAATATCCTGTTATGAAGAGAAATTTATATAAAACAATACCCTGAAGAAACTTTTTGATTGTACAATAAATCACACACATTTTCAAAGTAAAGTATGATGCTCAAAAGTCAATGGTCACAAATTATTGTGCTCTCTTCTCAACAACAACAACAACAACAACAACATCAACAATAATAATAATAATAATAATAATAATAATAATAATAATAAAACATCTCCAATGAGGATTTCAGAGAATGGAAATTAAATTTGTGAACACATTAAAAGGGTCAAGAGCAAATGTATTGTGTAAGTGATGATTACTGCATATTGGAAAGCCTTCACTTAATATTTATAAGTAATACAGAGAAATACAATTACAGCATTACATTTAAGTAAAGAAAAATATTAGGTTTGTAAACCTCAATATACATCTATTCCCCGTAGGGGGTAGTGCACGTCATGTGGTGGACTCTAGATATTACTTAACATTCTTAGCAGCATGTCTTTGACATTTAGCTGCATCGATTCTCTAGACTTCTAATTTATCTCCATTTCCTCTTCCTTTCCAAACTCTCTTAACCTTTACTCCAAATTCAAGGGAACTTCAGAATTTATAACTTATCATTGTCTATTTTTTTTTTTTGGTTACAGTATTTGTCTATTATAATTCATTCTTTACTTTTCATTTCTTTTATACATTGGGCTGCTTCCCTTGTTGCCTTTATGCTTACTAGGATTATAGCTTAGCTATTGAAAATGATAATGGCAATCTAATAACTAAACACCGCATTTAAATGGAATGGAACACGATTTTAAATAATTGGGAACATCTACGAAAATGGCTCAGTTATTTCTAGATTTTACAAATGTCCTCATTTGGGTTTCCAATAATGAATTTCTACAAGTTGAGTTGGGAGTTGTACAGTATACACTTTTGCAACAGAACTTGAAATTATTCTAATCAAAACTTATCACTGGAGGTATGAGGGCTGATGTCAATAAAACTTACCGCGTACAGTACGTCCAAAGTAAGCAGCATTAAGAAAAAAAATATGAAAATAAGAGCAGTTCATAATACATTACAGCCTGATTAAGAATTATAAAAATTATAAAATATGCAAAAGAAAACTCAAAAGTTGACATTATCTAATAAAAGCACAAAAAATTTAACTAACGTACAATATTGCATCATTTGCTTAAGCTTCTACTAACTGCAAAACTCTAAAGCCAACCCTTAAATTGCAAGAGACCAAAAAGAGGACATAAAAATAAAGAAAAGTCACCTTAATAGTGATCACTGGAACAAAAAAGTTCATGCACAAAGATTTTAATCAGGCTGACTTGTAAAAAAAACTAATAGACCAAGGCAAGAAATTTTCAATTTAACATTTTCCCGCAAAGAAAATGAATCACCATAAATAGCCTAATTCCAACTTCCAATATAATGTCAACTAGTATCTATCTAGATAATACCATTGAAAAAGCTTATTCTTTCCAACACAGAACTAAAGAGAACTCCTAGTTACTTTATATTCTTTCAAATATCAATAAATATTAAATCTGCAATTATAACACTAAATAAATCTTTAAGGTTAAATAGGAAAAAATATCCTAGTTTGCTATTCCTTTTGCTAGTAATATCTTGGTCACATATAATTGTTGCAACAAAAATTCTGATATTTTTCTTATAACCTAATATGAAACTTGATAATACAACAGGGAACCTAGTAAGCTAAATGCTAAAATTATGCATCCATTGAACTTACATGCACTGTCAGAGAGAGACCCCAGCTCTCCACAGATAATATACCTACCCTTGCCTGGGCTGCCTTTCCTAATCCTGGAGAAAGCTCAGAATCTGACATTTTCTTTGAGACATTTAAGAGTTTGTCGTTTAAAATACATGCCACTATTTAACAGTTATGCTGACGCAAGAGTTATTTGAAAAATTGTCATTATCTCAAATTCAAACGCTGTATCATACATATTTGCATGGCTACATTTTAGAAAAGTATTTGCAAAATCAACCTCAATTTTACTTTTCTGAACATTTTGCAGACTTTTAATGATATGTCTTACAAGAATTCTACAATGAACTCTTAATTTCTAAAGGAAATTACTGAATTATTACCAAAGACTAAATTTGTTATTTTTCATTTCCAATGAGAAAGGGGTACAGCATATAATTAAGCTTGAAACAACAAAGCATAACCATAAACTTGACACTTAAATCTCTCAAGTATCCACTTAATCTTAAAATGATCTATTAAATACATAGTGTGTAAATATGCTAATCATATTCAAATTTAAACATCAATTTAAATAAAACTACATGTAATCTTAAGAACTTATTTTCAACAAATAAAAGAAAAAACTGAGGCTATTTTAGTTTCAAAACCAGCAAGAGAGAGAGAGAGAGAGAGAGAGAGAGAGAGAGAGAGAGAGAGAGAGAGAGAGAGAGAGAGAGAGAGATATCTCTAAACACTAACTTGTCAGTTCTAAAATATCTAATGTCAATAAAGTAAACCCTAGTTATCCTGGAAGTCCTTCTGAAAGAGGACAGCAACTCTTCATCGCCAACTAAGGATAAAAATTCCTCCGAGGTTAGTTGGCAGTGATACAGATATAGAAAACATTTCACCATGAATTTAGTTAATAACGATATTCGTAATCAAAGGAATATACTGGCCATGTTCCTAGCGAGAACCACAATATTCATGCTTTAAACAGTTTCAACTTCTATAAATCAGATTATTTACCTCCTTGTACAGAGGTTTTTATGCATTGCAGCTTAATTGTTATTGTAGTGTATGGGATCATAATTTATCTATTTTCAAGTTCATATTATATAGCAACTTATTCCCCTTAATACCATATGAAATAATAAAATAATTTTTCTTTTCAAATCATATCAATGAAAATTTCAGTAAAATTATATCAAAGGGGAAAAAATAGGTTTTCACGATTTAAAAGACGCGAACTATATATAAAAAGGAAAGGGAAAGGGTTTCTAAGAATACTGTATGTGTTGCTGTACATCACACAGCACTAATAATAGGATGAAGGAAGTAAAATTACCTAAGGGGAAATAGAAAATGAAATAGATAATTTAATTTGGACCATATTACCCTACACTGGGGCCTGGGAGCCCATTCAGCACCCAGATGCAACTGGGCAAAACCACCATACATTAGTTGCATTATGAAGTAATGATTAAAAGAGGCTGGGGAGCAAGATGGAAGAACAGTAGTGGGAACGAAGGTGTAATAAAACGCTATGAAGTGAGTGAGACCAGAGGTTGAAGGGATGATGCACAGACCTTTAACAATGCCAGTGCACTGACAGAAGTAGCCTCATAAGGGGAAGAGAAATCCTAAGAATATCTTCTATACCACTCCTTACCAAGTATATCTAAAGAATTATACGTATCACAAAAGAGTAAGATTGGACTGGAATGAGCCTAAACTGTGGGAGAGAGATGTTAATATGGATATCTGAAAAGAGGTACATTATTTCTATAGGAAATAGCATTTCTAAAAAAAAAAAAACCTGAAAAAACAAGATTCAATACTGTCCGAACTTGACAAAATGAAGACAGTTTAAAAAGCTAAAAGGGAAAGCTCGCTCAAGACATAATTGGGTACAGTATTTGGAAAAGATTTTCTTGGTTGGGGGACTTTGAGTCATCAAAAAACATACTGTGGAGTTTTAAATATTTCTGATACCCTTTCACGAAATATTTGGAACTAAGTTTTTAAAACCTTTGGCATTAAGTCCTCGCTTTAATTACCAGTATAATTATATTACAAACCACATTGACAACATGCGAAACACTTCAAGATACCAACCGTCCAGAAGATCTTCAACTGCCCTACGAACGCCGTTGTCGAATTCCCTGGCATCGTGGGCTGTTTGAAATGTTAATCCAAATTTCTTGTCTCCTGTCTTCCAGTGGTGAAAGGTGGGCATCACTTTGTTGTACTCGAAGTCTTTCTTTATGGTACAACTTAACACTACCTGCAAACATCATAAAAACTTTCAATAAACGTATTTCTCAAAATCAAACTATTAAATGTATATATAACAGAGATATTAATATAGTTAATTCCTTATCATGAGAATTCTCATTTTTTTAGGAGTGCCTTTAAATAATTCATTCCTCAAAAACTTTTTTAACTTCAAATATTTTTCTCAATAATAACCAAGATGATTAAAGAAATACAATAAAGTAAAAAAAATATATATTAAATTTTTAAAATCACTTGTAGTGGGTCTCACAGTATTGTAATAACAACATATACAAAGATGCATTGGATGCTACTCCATCTTTAATTATACCAATGCTCTCTCTATCAAGCAACACCAATGACAAACAGTTAAGACAATGACATTGAAATTATCTAGATTAAATCAATAACAATTACATTAGTATTATATAAAATGGATGCTCCTCTACATGAAAAAAATTACATTTGTAATGTCATATTAATCAATATTTTAAAAAATTCAGTAATATTAAGTATTAACAGTATAACATTAAGTGACAAAACTGCAAAACACTTTTCAGAAACCTTATCCTGTACTGTAAATATGGCAGAAATAATAGATATAGAGCAAAGTTGGTTTTCAATCCAATAAATTAATTATAAATCTTTCGGGGAAAGAGAAATTGCTGAGATAAAGAGGCTCTCGATACAGCATATCATTTAATATCTGCTAAGAGTCATGCTATCATATGATATGTTACAATCAATAAAGATAAAAATCAAAGATGCTGTGGAAATAAATGTCAATTGAGTTTTGAAGTCTAGCAAAAATTGTGTATTCTAAAATAGTCACTGAAGTATTTTATGATAAAACTTGCCAGTATTCCAAAAAAAAATTCTAAAAAAATTACTTGAAAATTATTCTAAAAAAGTAATTGAAAAATATTCTGAAAAAGTAATTGAAAAATATTCTAAAAAATAATTTACAAAGAGCATTGAGAAATATTCTAAAAAGATCATGGAAAAATATTCTAAGGTCATTGAAAAATATTCTAAAAAGATCATTGAAAAATACTCTAACAAGGTCATTGAAACATATTCTAAATAAAGGTAACTGAAATTTTTTTTAAAAGATCATTGAAAAATATTCTAAATAACGGTAACTGAATTCTTTTTAAAGATCACTGAAAAATATTCTAAATAAAGGTAACTGAAATTTTTTTAAAAAGATCATTGAAAAATATTCTAAGACGATCATTGAAAAATATTCTAAGACGATCATTGAAAAATATTCTAAAAAGATAATTGAAAAAGCATATAAATAAAGATTTCTGAAAAAATATTCTAAAAAGATAATTGAAAAATAATATAAAAAGATTACTGAAAAAATATTCTAAAAATGAAAAATGGCAATTCAAAAATATCTTCAAATGGTAATTGAAAAAAAAAACATTCCAAAATGGTAATTGGAAAATACTTTAGAAACCAGAATAAAACTTACTGTTTGATCTGATATTCTCTTGCCGTAAATAAGATATTCGTGTTTGGGGTCGTCGAGGGTGACGCGCTTCCTGACAGACACGTTGGAAAGGCCGCCCCCACCCATGGGCACCCAACCGCCGGTACTGTCATCGCGCATCATCACCTGAGCACGCACTCGAACCAAGTAGTGGCCGCTGTAAAGAAACACCCAGTGTTAGACCGAGCTGAAAATTTGTTCTTCGTATAATGGTACATTACTGTTTGAGGTTGATTTCAATAAAATATCAGTGTTAACTGTTAAGAGATATGTCTGTCATATTTTGGAAATGGTTGCGTGTTGTTGATGAAAATTACACACATATACTGTATATACACACACACACATATATATATATATATATATATATATATATATATATATATATATATATATATATATATATATATATATATACATACACACACATACATATCTATATATATACACACACACACACACATATATATATATATATATATATATATATATATATATATACATACACACACATACATATCTATATATATACACACACACATATATATATATATATATATATATATATATATATATATATATATATATATATATATATATATATATATATACTGTATATATTCATTTATTAAACTGGGTACTTAATAAGTGTTCGAGTTCTTGAGGTTTTAGTTTTCGAGAAAAAAAATTGTCAATTTACAATTCTCCTTAAGAACATGAAATTAATTCTAATACTTATATTACTGAAAAACAATAAAAACACAAGACACTTCATGTCACAATAACATGTTTGAAAGTATCTTCAAACCTCCTGTTGCTAAAATTACATTCAAGAAGTCAATAATTGATTGATTTATTCCTGAAAACTAGCGACGCAAAATACCCTAAAATGGTGACAGAAAATAAGTCTGTAGCTTCAATTGTACACAAATATTAAAAAGCAATACCTGGTATTTCATACACAAATGCTAAAGATACTGAAAATGTATCGATCTTTCGTTTAAGAGAAATGTGTCCTTTTTTAAAACAACCTTTCGTCATACATTCAAGACGACTCATAATGAAATTACCGAAGATAAAAGTTTCATCCATTTTCCTACAATATATTATCTCGCCGGAAGCAGCAACGTGTCATTGCATCGCGCAATATCATAACGAAATCACACAATGGCCACATCCCTCTTACCCTGCCTTGATATTTCACTTACCACACGTCATCATTTGTTCGAGGACAGACGAGACGAGGAAATTTTATGATCCCATTACTTTAGTATCATTAATTAACTTACCTTATACAGAGGATGTACTTTTTACAATACAGACCTGCAGACCATCTTTTATGATTTCGTTAAACGGCTGATTATAGGGTATTATACACTTCACTAAATATAGCAACAGGCTGTACCACATTTAAGCACTTATGGAAAATGATTCAAGACTAATCTTCACATGAAATACCACGAAGATAAATTCAAATCAAAGACCCTCGATACAATATTGATTGTCTATCCTCGTTCTTCAACTTAGCAATAAAAAGTGTCATCGAGTGTAAAGAGATTTTGACCAAGATGAAATACCCTAAATAATGTTTCACGGAAGATAAGAATGTATAATAAAGTTTCGCCAGCATATTAGCATAAATTGGCTAAATATAATACGAATTCCCTAGACAGTGATAAAATGTCTTCATAAAGTCAAATTTAATCGAATGGGTGAACATTCACCCCCCCATATATATATATATATATATATATATATATATATATATATATATATATATATATATATATATATATATATATATATATATAATATATATATATATATATATATATATATATAATATATATATATATATATATATATATATATATACTGTATATATATGTGTATATATATATATATATATATATATATATATATATATTTATATATATATGAACTTATTTTTCACAATGTACATATCACAACAAGCTCGAAATTTTCAGTATCAACAATTCTTTCAATGATTACAAAGTATAAAACCAGCTTCCAGCAGCTTTCATGAACACCTGGCTACAAACAGGCCAACGTATAGGAAATCAAGCAACAGGAATGATAAACGCGAAACGAATACCACTAAGCTATTACAATATTAGTTCAAATTCAAGATGGTCAGCAATGGAAAGCAATCTTTATAATAATTAAATTTCTCAAATTGTCATTTTAAAAGACAACAACGAGTCACATTACTAAAACATTAACTTTTGCGTACCTGGAATCCTAAATCTTTAATTCCATCTCTATTTGAAAATAGAAACCATTCACGATCACAAGTAGACATATGGCAAGAAAGATGGCCAGGTTAATGTCATTGGAAAGTGTTTTTGTCAAGGACAGGGCCGCCTTTTGTACCCTAGGAAGGAGTGTGTGTGAGAGAGAGAGAGAGAGAGAGAGAGAGAGAGAGAGAGAGAGAGAGAGAGAGAGAGAGAGAGAGAGAGAGCAACACTACGAATAAAAACTTGTAGCAATAATTCAAAGCAACATTACTTCGCTACTGCCACTGCACAGTATAACAAATTCATATAAAGGAAGTCCTTGAAAACTAAATATCTAAGCTACATCATCAGTCTATAATTTTATTTTCAGATTTGGAAAAATCTACTTATTTGTAACAATGAAAAGGGCGCACACACAAAATTCAATATAAAATTCCCACTGAACAATAAAGATGCCCTTCTGTAAGTACAACAAATGCAGCTTCAAATAAAATAAATTATTGCATTGCAGTGAGCTCAATCACCCTCAGTTTTGTTATGTATCAATTCGTAACCAAATATTACTCGGGGATTAATATTATTTAATAAAAATAAACAAGTCATTCAAAAGAGGAATAAGACTTCCCTGACATAGACAACTAATAACTTTTCTCATCTGTGCACATAACCGATGATTACTTACAGCAATTACAAACTCATATACATAATAATAAACTGACGATGAGACGCTTTTGTTTTTAAGAATTTCAACAGCGTCCGGAAATAAAAAAAAAAAAAAAAGGAGGCAAAAGTGATAACAAGAGTCCGCTTTCCCCAAATTTCAAAAACACGTGGTATCATGACATCTCTCAATATCTATATATATATATATATATATATATATATATATATATACTTAGAAGAGTTGTTTGTCAAAATCTTATTGAAACACAAGTGACACGAGGTCTTGAACATAGGTTGTATGGCAATTATTCATGAAATTTAATAACAGGACACAACTGAGCAGCTGTCCGAAGTTGAACACATTTACTTTAGCCATAATCAAATATTTGAATACAACTTCAACAATTCAATCGCAAACAAGTCGAAATTATGTGGGTTATTAGGTATCAATTTTATGTTATACAAGGTAACCATTCAAATGTTCTTTAAATTTATTGGAAGGGCGCACTACATTATTTTGAATTAAACTTGTTTATTGGCTGATCTTAACTAAGATCACGCTTTATCAACTGAAGCTACACCGCAAAAAAACAGGTAGATGTAAGCAAAACTTCCATAGTCAAGTCTTACCTGCCACCCGAGGAAAGCCGAATCCATCGAACCATTGTTCACTTTTCTTCTGGTGTGAAAAAAGTAATTCGATTGCTACTTTCATGGCAGGTAACAGATCAACAGGTGTCACTTTCACAGAGACAGCACATCACAGATATGGCTTCATACCACGCCGTCGTTCTCTACACACGACAGCCACAACTCTTAAACTATGAACACTCCGGTATAGTCAATAGCATGTAAATCTATCTCTCACATTCACTAACAAACAGGGACGTCCGGTTACAGTCAGCCGACCAGTACCAAGTTTGCCGCAAAACTGACCGTCAATACCAAAACCACGAAAGGTATAGGATGAGAGGATCTCACTGGTCCCAAAAACGGTTTCTTTCTCTCTGTTTTCCACGGAGGGAAATAAAATTTCTGCTGGGAGGTACAAAGGCTCAGACTGTCCCGGCGGTAAATACACAAAACCGGAAGTGCTTAACGGACGCCGGAAATACCCGGATACCCCTCAGCGGAAGCGGCCGATGGAGGGGAAAGACGACAATGTAAAATCTGTGGGAATGTTTTTACCATAATGTATATCTATAAAACTTAAGCATTTCACCACTAGACCATGACCAGAGTAGGCATATATTGTCTTGTTTCAAGCTGAAAGAATAGGCCAAACGTTTACTATATATCGAATTTCTTTAAATCTCAAAAGAGCAAGAACGCCCAACCGCTTAACACTGAACAATACTATTCAATGTGGTTGCGTCCAAGCGCAACATGTGTTTTACCGAAACCGAAGCGGAGGAATTGGGGGAGGGGCCACAAATAACCCGTGTTTGACCTAACTACGACTACGTCACTTTCACCGCTTTTAATGAATGAACGCGTGAATGGATATCTGGATACAACCGTGTCAGCGCCTTCAGCACTCTCACACTACATACCCTCCACTAACCCCCCCAAATATCACCCCCCTACAAACCCTAATGTCTCGAGTTGCCAAACAGGCTATATTTACGGCTTAAAACATCCGACGGGAAATTATTGAATAAAAAGCACGACCCCTTACTCATGGCTAAAAGGATACGACAACCTCTGTCGCTGTCACGCATGCTTTAAATGAGAGATGACTAGACGACTACGAATTAGATGAAGAAAAGGAAAAGGTGAAGCTGGTGAAAGACAGCTTCGAAATGAATGAACGCCCTTAATCTCAAGGGAGAAAGAAGGGGGGAAGAGGGAGAGGGAGGAGGTGTAGGAAGGACGGGGTTACATGTAGTAAAGTGGGTGACTGAGGGGGACCGGTTACCCAAGGCAAAAGGACGGTTGATTCTCTCTCTCTCTCTCTCTCTCTCTCTCTCTCTCTCTCTCTCTCTCTCTCTCTCTCTCTCTCTCTCTCTCTCTCTCATATTTTCACATACATTGAGCTTACAAATATATAATAGATACAGTAGTCACCAAAACCACTTGACACTTCAAGATGGAACCAGAATGTAAACCACAAACCAAGTCACATTATTCACAACATATAATTTCCCCCATTTAAATATCAACTAAGGACGATAGTTATCATATTTGGTGAAATGATGCCCCAAAGGCCCCCTACAGAAGACACATGTCAGAAGCATTCTCCTAACCTACATTTCTTAGCCTACTGGTGCACTTCCTTTCACTCGTCTACCCAGACAATGAAGCCGGTGCTACTACCCCCATCCCATTACACCTGCTCATGGGCTCAGGGTCCGACAGAAATCAAACTCTTGGCAAAATGTATTCAGACGTGGCCACCGATTCAATTGACTTGGAGGTGCTTTGAGAACTCAAATAATAAGAGGTAAGGTATTCAGAGAGAGAGAGAGAGAGAGAGAGAGAGAGAGAGAGAGAGAGAGAGAGAGATTTGTTGTAGATTATCTGGTTAATATAACTAGAAATAGGATCTTACATACTATAGTAACGGACATAAATGGAGATTTTTGTTGTACATTCTGTTTCTTGGTTTCTTGTGACTGGAAATGAACTCTACTATACTTGCAGACGGTAGAGAGAGAGAGAGAGAGAGAGAGAGAGAGAGAGAGAGAGAGAGAGAGAGAGAGAGAGACTAGAAAATATTAATAAAGCACATCTGGCCCCGCAGTGAATGGCATCATCTACAATGGAATAAGTGGATTCAGTCATGACACGGCACAAGGCAACAGATTAACCACGTGCCATCTCGTTCGTCAGCTTACGGGAGAACATTCCTCCAACAAAGACAAAACGCTGAAATACCGAAGATAACGAGAGAGAGAGAGAGAGAGAGAGAGAGAGAGAGAGAGAGAGAGAGAGAGAGAGAGAGAGAGAGAGAGAGAGAGTAATTCTTTTTTTTATTTCCAATATTTACATTGGGTATTCATAAAATATAAGGCTAAAATTAGTAAAGTCATCTTACAAAAGTTCAAATATTTGTTATTTTAGACATACAAAAGTTGTTTTAAGAATCTACAAATCGGCTAAAACTTTGTAATTGAAATAATTCATCAGTAATAAAAGAATATCATGAAATCAGAAAGTATTTACTTAGAATATAGTGAGTAAAAATTACTCTTGCCGAATATTGAAATACATTGTCAGAGAGAGAGAGAGAGAGAGAGAGAGAGAGAGAGAGAGAGAGAGAGAGAGAGAGAGAGAGAGAGAGTGAGAGAGAGAGAGAGAGATATGGCGTATTACAATCAGAAGGGAACACGTGGAACTGTTCAGGAAGTTTGTGTGAGCGATATGTATGAATCACGAGTTTAATACGCGGCATATTTTAGTCTCACGCCTATGGCATGTATCGGAAACATATGAATCCTCTACGATTCTTTTCTGTTGACTAAGATTGGGAAGTGTTGGTGCAATTCCTTTCCGACTAACTAAATATACACAGCAGAAGTATTTTGAAAATTTTCATTTACCGGATCTACAATTTCGACTTTAAAGATGATAGTTGTTATAAACTTTTCAATAATTTGCTTTAATTTATTTAGTGACGTGATAAGAATATTTAATATTTCCCAAAGATATGCACAAAACAATCACAAGTTACGGCTGAGCCTCTCTTATTCCGCATTCTCTAGACATGACGCAAATCAAGTCAGCACACGACTTGAAGTTATTTTGCTATGGAATGTTTCGTTATTCATCTTTTCTTATAAAAAATACAATTATTAAGAATAATTTATAACATATATGCGGAATTATTGTATTACAAAAATATAACAAAAATAGATATGAACTTTTACAGAATTTTACCAAAAATATATATCAAAATCAACATAAGTCAAAATAAAAACCAAATTGATAAATATAGGTCCAAATATTTAATATCATGGAATCCATGATCCTGTGTGTCTTCAGCTTTTACCAATGTCTATGTGGGATAGCTGTTTCCAATCAGCTATTTTTCAAGAGTTGAAAAAGGTCAGGTTGAAACCTTCCATGGTAATAAGTATTTATGCAAATTTCCCAAGAAAATTAAGAGTTGGAACTGTCATCTGATAATCATTATCACAATTTGTTCAAGAAACAACAAACCTTAATTTTCTTTAATATCTTATAAGAAAAATATGTCCCACATTTCAATATTTACAAAATTTAACTTTCAATTATGTAGTCATATACTTTTCTTATTTTCAAAGCAATTCGTTTTGACGATAGGACTAATTATTATATAATAAATTATACAAAATTTATTTTTCAATTAGGCATTTGCAATAGCATCCTCTTCCAGAAGCCGGTAAATATTCAGGTTTTAAACAATCTGAGTTGAAACGTAACTCAGAGTTGGGTTTTTCTTTAAGCTTTTGGTGAGAACTATTATCATCCACAGAGACAAAAATACTCTTGGTAAATATATATATATATATATATATATATATATATAATATCTGTTCTTATGTCAAATAATAAGGATCTAATTTCACCGGAATTTTACGTTTTTAACTATACTGTAAAATATTGAATCGTCAATAATAATAATAATAATAATAATAATAATAATAATAATAATAATAATAATAATAATAATAATAATAATTTGTGAAAAAAAAAATATGGCGTCTTAGTAGATTGGTAAATACATTTTGGCAACATTTATTCCAGCAGTATCTACACACACAGTCCATTGCATATATATATATATATATATATATATATATATATATATATATATATATATATACATATATATATATATATATGGTATATATATATAGGCTCAATACGACACAGTATTCTAGAAGTTTTATTCCAGCTGTGACCAAGTTGTGGAATGATCTTCATAATCGGGTAGTTAAATCAGTAAAATTTCAAAAGTTCAAAATTGCAGCAAATGTTTTTATGTTGAACAGGCTGACATAAGTCTTTATGGTTTATATATGTCATATCTGTTTTTATGTTGATACTGCTTTTAAAATTATGTATTAATTTTTTCTCATTATTTATTTATTTCTTTATTTCCTTTGCTGACTGGGCTATTTTTCCCCGTTGGAGCCTTTGGGCTTATAGCATCTTGCTTTTCCAACTACAGTTGTAGCTTGGCTAGTAATAATAATAATAATAATAATAATAATAATAATAATGATAATAATAATATATGTATGTATATTTATATACACATACACATACACATACACACACACACACACACACACACACATATATATATATATATATATATATATATCATCATCATCAATACTTAAGACTATGTTACCTCATGTATTATGTAGACAGTCTCACCTATTGTTATTAACCTAGGCATCGAAAGAAAACATTTTGCGGGTTGCGATAGAAAGAAAAAAAAAAACTATTTTCCTGCATATTAAGGACAGTACAAAGCTCTGGTAGAAGATCAAAGGGCTGGGTAACTTTCTCCTAGAATTTCGTGCAAAAGCTTTCATCTTTTTAACACGCAGACCTATTTGGACCTTTTAGAGTTAAAGTCTTCGTCTCTTCCCCATTTCCCTTTTCATGCATTTATTTCTGCCCAGGGCTACATACGGTTTTAGATTTACTCATCCTTATGGCTTTCAGTACAAAAATAAGAATATGCGAGAGATTTCAACATACAAACATACATACATACATGAAAACATGCATGCATACACACGCACATTCATGACTAAATGGCATTGACACTGTCATGACAGCTTTCTGAACCAGGGTTCGATTCCCTAGCCGACCAGAAGCTATTGTCTTTGAGTGGTTCCGCCTTGGGACTCTGATCCTGAGGTCGATAAGAGATTCCTGACATTAAGGTATTAAAACATATGGCTTATTTGATATATATATATATATATATATATATATATATATATATACATATATATATATATATATACACACACACACATATATATATATATATATATATATACATATAATTTCAAATAAGCTATATATTATTGATACATTAATGTCTGGATTCTCTTAACTACCTCGGGATCAGAGCCCCAGGTGAAATCACACAAAGACAAGAGCTTGTAACCGGCCGGGAGTCGAACCCTGGTCCGGCAAACTTGTAGAGACAGTGACTACCACTTGGCCACGAAGAAAGATAAAAGTCAATGACAATTCTGCTGTACTTGTACCTGTCGAATTCAGGTGTTTTGTACTTAGAATTGAAATTAACCCATCTTCACCATCGTAGCTAATTGGTAGTTTGTTACTTGGCATTCGATAAATGATAAATTTTTGCACATTTAGACGTGTTTTTCATATTCAAATAAGCCATATATTATTGATACATTAATGTCTGGATTCTCTTAACGACCTGGGGATCAGAGCCCCAGGCGAAATCACACAAAGACAAGAGCTAGCGTATATATATATATATATATATAAGGCGTCGCTCTCCCAAATCGAAAAGAAAAATATTTTCTTAAATCACATTTCCTACTTTATTTTTCGTATAGTACTTGATACAAATAGGCTATCACTCCAAAAGACGTATTTAGTAACCCCCAAAAAATGTAAAATTTCCAAAGATTTATCTTTTATATCTGTATATCAATACAAATCCAAACAAATCAACAGCCACAATAATGGATGACGCCACAAATAATAATAATAATAATAATAATAATAATAATAACTATAGTAAAAATTAACCAGTGGCAGTGTAGGCTTTTTCTTCAACTTTTTTTTTCTTACCAACCAACGAAGATTCTCCCGAGATTCAGAGATTCATTGAGAAAACGACGCAACTTCAAAAGTCTTAAAAGGCATTTTATCTCATTCCAACCATAACTAAAAACTCCCAATCCCGCTTTCTTTAATGCTGTTATGGTTTTTAAAATATCTTAATTTTATTGCTAACTACTTCTCTTGTAGTTTTTTTATTTCTTGTTTCTTTTCCTGAGCTATTATTCCCTGTTGGAGCCCTTGGGCTTATAACATCCTGCTTTTCCAACTAGGGTTGTATCTTAGCTAGTAATAACGACGACGACGACGACAACAACAACAATAATAATAATAATAATAACAATAACAACAATATACTGAGTCGCGTCTACTGTTTTGTGTTGCATCTCAAATGTTCTCATTTCACATTTTTTAGAACCTAATAAGCAATAGCGACAGAATGCAACTTATTGATTGGACACAGCATGAAACTGGTAAGTAAAAAAGGGACTCAACATTGGAACATTTGTAGAAACTGCTACTACAAATGAATTTCAGCAAAAAAAAATCTAAGCATACAGTTTTACTGAATTAGAAAGGGTCTGCAACGGTTTCAACCTACACCCTTTGAAGCTATCGTCATAGATTTGCCATTCAAGTAACTAACCATAAAAAAAAAAGGTGTGGAAATGAGTCATATGCCCTTAGACATTGTATTTGCGACCAGCTGCATCAAACAAAGTTCGGACAAAGTCACTCCTCCTACACTAACATGGACATGGAAATTTCACCGCCAGACTCATTGTATACCTCAATCTGGCCTCACGACAGCTATGGTCATCGCCGCCGGAAATACACCAAGATCTAAAGTTACTTTTAAGGTAACGACATTAAGATCGCGTCTGTGGCAGAGGAGATTCACTGTTCTTATGTTGACCGGCCGTATTAGGCCGTGATATCCACAGATCAGATACGAGAGGCCAAAATAAAGTTGACATTTTCGGTTATCGTTCTTTCTTATTGGGACAATGGTAATCTGCAAAGTATATTAAGAGGTAATATGTATTCTAAATCAAAACAGCCTAAATGGTGTTTCCTTTGATATGATTTTGATCAATTAAAAAAGTCTGATGATGAACTTCAGATATGGTTAGAGAAAGCTTACATTATAGTGTAAAAGCCATTTTATTGCTACATGGTCTGCTATTACTATTATAATTATTATCAAAAGACAAGCCGAAATCTTAATAAGAAAAGTAGACTGTTACAAGTTTATGGCTCCAACAAGAAAAGCGGTTCAACGAAATAGAAAACAGAACACATTCACCATGTTGAAATAAAGACAAGCGAGTGAGATGACAATTAAAACTAATATCTAAATTAAGTGTGACTCCGTTGAGGTTGAACTTTGGAGTTTTACTCATTCCACTGTATGGCTGAGAACATCATTTTATATCTTGGTGATATCAGGAATAAAACTTCTTGAATACTGTGTGGTTTTGAACATGGCATGAAAAGGCGAGCTGTCAGAATAAAATGCACATAATGTCCTATGTTGTGTAAAAAACCATGGGGGAAAATCTATTCAAGGTAAAGTGAGCTTATTGAAAAGTATTGATGAACACCAAGATTACGAAGTTCAACAGACCTTATCTCTCTCTCTCTCTCTCTCTCTCTCTCTCTCTCTCTCTATATAATATATATATATATATATATGTATATATATATATGTATGTGTATATATATGGTGTATATATATATGTATATATGAATATATATACATATATATATGTATATATGAATATATATATACACACACATATATATATATATATATAATGGTTCCAGTCAGCTGATGAATGCCAATATATGGAAATAACATTTGAGACATGCCGGAACAAGAATCATGAACCATAAGAAAAAACAGGTCTCCAGAAAGCTTTAGACTCTCAAATTAATTATTTTTTAATCTAGTGAAGTGATAATAGATATCATGTTTCTCAAAAGTTTTTACAAAACAGAATAACCTCAAGAACTCACTTGTAGATGAAGACACAGACAGTGATAGGATCTGTGTGAGAAAATCCTTTGTCCTATATCTACTAACAACCATACGTCTAACTTCATACCCCATAATTTAAACCATGAATTAATAATAGTTAGGACCCGTTATGAGAATCAGCAACCACATGTCAAAGCTCTGAGATGGAATCGATGCAAATAGATAAGGATTCATCGATAAACAGCTGTTTTCGATGGCAAAAATGATACCACGAGGAATATCACAGACTACATTACTGGAGTCACCATAACGCCCATCAACATCTACACGTTCTCCTCTTTTAGTTAAAAATTCAATATTACCAAGAAAATCAACAACTCCCACATAAGTTTGAAAACAAACATTACTAATTATCTATCTTGAGCAAATAGTCCTTTCTAGTTACCGGAAAAAAAAAAAAAAAAAAAAAAAAAAAAGACAACTTAGGGGATAAGCAATCAGCATTTTTTTCCCAAAATACAAAAGTAAAATTCTATTTGGCTCTATACCTCAATACAAATCAAGTTTAAATAACTAACTCATCATTTCACTGGACACAAAAGCTAGTTAGTTTAGCTTCCTGAATACAATAATGAGGTATGATAAGAGTTTTTCAGTGCTTTGCCTACTGTCCCATACATCAGACACAAGAGCTGCCTTTCCCTTAGGGCAGTGAGTGATAGAGCCATCTGGTCTAAGCAAAGGAGGCACTGTTAAGTCTCACGATGAATAGCCAGATACATGTTCATGAGTTGTACCAGAAAGGGTTTATAATGCAATAACACTGCATTTACTGGAAGTTGAAACAAGCACTCAAGAACAGGAATTCTTAGTTGCGTACAATTATTACTATTTGTTAAATGGTCACGTTATGAAAATACGATGACATTCTTAAATATATATATATATATATATATATAATATATATATATATATATATGTATATATATACATTATATATATATATATATATTATATAGACTCGGTGTCTTTACATAACCACAACAAACAACAAAGACAGGAAGGACGAAATGATACAAGAGTAACAAACCATAATGAGAGTTGTATACTACATAGGCAACCGCAGAGACACTTTCGATTGTCTTTCAAGTTCGTGAACTGTGGTCGCAAAATGTCTTCTTTCCGGTACGATTTCCAGCCTGGAACTTCCATGAAATGGTTTATGGCCAACGAGCATTCACTAAAAATTAGCTGAAGTTTCATTCTAAAAGACGAAATTAGACTATTCAAATATGAATCTCATGATCTTTAACTAATAAAGAAAAACGTCAACATGAATATTGCAATTCCTCTAAGGAATTGAAATATCAAAAGTACCTGGGTATGATAGTAAAACCAAACCAAAAGTAAAATTAAAACAATAGCAATAAAAACGTTTAAATGGACGCAAGAATGAATTCTTTAAGAATCTATTAGCAGTATACAAAGGGATCATAAGGGATCGGTGGTGATATTGAGAAAGCCTGACTAAAATAATAAGTTCGCGCATCTAATTCCGTAACCAGCACTCTAAGATGAGGACCCTATCGCAGAATACTAAACAGGGAAGATAATCTGCACGTCATAGAATAGCTACAGTTAAGAACGTCAACGAAATATGTTATGCAACGAAAGATAGAGAGAGAGTTTAATCAATAAATTATTGTAGTTGCTACAATAATGTTATTTTTTATTCCTTTCCGTCATAAGATTTATTCGTTACATTTAGCTCTAATTATCATAAATTAAATAAGTTTATATAGTTAAAAAACAGTGCATTCTTTCAAGTATGATACACTAAGTTCGGTCAATTATTTTCAACCTATGTTAAAATCCGAAATTAAATATTTTCCATATAAATTACAGTTCATAAGTAATTCAATGTTGATTCAAATCTGAATTAAGGATTCGCTGCACTTAACTCCGTACATACAAATCTTCACTCTACGCCAACTTTAAAGTCAAAATATATTTCCATTTGTCTAATTAAACCACAGAGAAATCAAGATGGAAGAAGAGCCAAGGTGAGTCAAAATATTTCTTTGCTTTCTGCATAATAAAATGTTGACAACCCTTTTGTTTCAATAAGTATGTGGTGTAAAAATTACAGTAATTGCCTTTTTTCCTAGACTAATTGAAAAAAAAGCTACTTGATAAAACTACAGATATAAACCTTACAGAGACATTTAAGTAATTTGGGAACGTGAAAATATTTTCTCTATCGATCTATCTTTAATAACGTATATTTTTTTGCATTTTCAAATAGCTGTAACTATGAAATACTTCAGAGTGGATTAGCAGTTTTTAAAGTCATCAGAACACCTTTACACTATCCTTGAATACAGATCCTCCTTCAGCCACCTATTTAGGACTTTTACCTAATCAGAAGTTTTTTGAGCACATTGACATCATAACCTGATCTTTGTAAACATATTCAACAATCCATGAACATAAAATCGTTACTTTCATCTATATTTCACACTATTACTCTGGGGTTTTTGGAATATTTATTAACAACAATATATTTTTACTTTCTTCTTGAATGGTGAAATGGATACGTTTTTACAATATCTAACTTGTTTATTGATAGGATCAATTGGTTTCTTACTGATTAATTGAATATTATTATTGTTATTGTTATTGTTATTATTATTATTATTATTATTATTATTATTATTACTATTATTATTATTATTATTATTATTATTACTATTATCTAAACTACAACCCTAGATGGAAATGCAAACCCAAGAGCTCCAACAGGGAAATAGCCAAATGAGGAAAAGGAACAAAGGAATAAACTGCAAGAGAAGTAATGAACAATTATTAATGTAAAATATTTTAAGAACAGTAACACTAAAATAATCTTTATATATAAACTATAGAGAGACTATGTCGACCTGTTAAACTAAAAAATATCCGCAGCAAGTTTGAACTTTAGAAGCTCCACCAATTCAACTACTTGATTAGGAAGATCATTCCAAAACTTAGTCACAGCTGGAATAAACCTATAATACTGAGTAGTATTGAGCTTTATGATGGAGAAGACATGACTATTAGAATAAAGTGTATACGACAAAAAATACAGACATAAAATAAAGGACGTGTTAAAGTTAACGATAAATAAAATTGCACATCGCCAGAACTTACAGTTTTCGATCCAAAATTAACTTGCTAAACGGATGTTTTTGTGTAATAAAACAAACAAGAAAACTCTTGACAATGACTCCTTCTTACGGACAACAACATTACGTAATTTATACGCAGTTGACAGTTGTGATTCTCAGATTTCTTAACTCGGCTTCCTTAAAAGGTAATTCCTACGTCATGTTTTCAAGTTTGTGTAAAAACCGGTTTCTTCTCAATTTCAGTTAACGAAAAAAAAAAATAGTGTAACTTGTTTAATTCCAATTTAATCTTTTTGGGATATATTCTATTAATATTAATATACTTAGAATATAGGTATTGATTTTAAGTAACGCTAACGTCGCAGTATGCAAACTTATTGACAGAGAGAGAGAGAGAGAGAGAGAGAGAGAGAGAGAGAGAATCTACTTTCAATCTAGCGGAAAAAGCCTTTTATCATATCGCGTCAATGCGTAGGCGTCATGTAAAAAAGATTAGGAAGTGGCAACGTGTGATTGACGTTGTGAAGACAGTTATGCTATATAAAAATGGGTACTGGAGAGAGAGAGAGAGAGAGAGAGAGAGAGAGAGAGAGAGTGAGAGAGAGATGGGGGAAGGGGGGGGTTATTGTTGAAGGCTTCGAGAGCAAACCGCACCTTCAATGACACCCACACTTAGCCTCATTTTATCACCGCCATAAACTGCAATTCCTTCGCCTGTAACCACTGCATTACAGGACCCATCCTTCGGGCATCAAAAAACTGTTTCCCCCATAGAACTACTTTGGGTTAAGTAGCCAAATTAAGTCATGAAAGAGAGAAAGAAAGGACTGGTGATGTGCTTAAAATGTTTGGGGTTGTTTGATTTCTCTAAATTGAATGGCAAGCCTCTTGCAAATTATAAACGTCTTGGAAAAAATATGGTTACCAAAGGGCTGGTGAAATGTTTATGATATTTGGGTTACTTGAGTTTTATAAATTAAACGGCAAGCCTCTTACATATCATAAATGTGAAAAATTTATGGTAACACTTGCTAAATTACAAATGCACATACAGACACAAAACACATACATACATACACACACACACACACACACATATATATATAATATATATACACACACACACATATATATATATATATATATATATTAGATACATACATACACATAATATAAATTGTCAATAGTCAAGCCGCTACCCAGAACAGGGGATGGCTTTAAAAATAGTCCTGAATCATTAATCTTTCTACAGCTCAATCGTGGATTAACCACAATGGATTAAAACTTCAACATTATTAGTTTCATACACAAAGACTAATCAACAGCGAAACAAATCACCCAGCAAAAACTTTACTTCCCATAAGTCTTTAACACCTACATCTTTCGGGCGCAATTAATATTTCTTACCCTACTTCAGTTCACATCCAGTCAATACATACTTTAATCCCATATCATCATCATCATCACCCTCAGCAGTTACTAGTCCACTGCAGAACAAAAGCCTCAGACATATCACACCCCGTCTGCTTATGGTCTTTCTATGGCCGTCTATAGGTGCAAATTTTCTTAGCTCCTCAATACCCAGTTTTTTCTTCCTTCCCGCTGCTTCTTTTGCAGTTTACAGGGACCAATTCTGTTATTTTCTTGTCCAACTTCCTTTCCCATGACAATTCTTTTTCTTGCGTGCTTCTAGAATATCCTCCACTTTAGTTTGCTTTCGTATTCCAGTTGCTATTTTGTTCTCTTAATGTTATTCCTATCATAATTCTTTCCATAGCTCTTTGAGTTGTAATTAGCATATGTTCTAAGGTTTTAGTAAGACTCAAAGTTTCTGATGAACAAGATAATACTTTTAGAAGCATCCGATAAATTACTTTACATTTTAGAGAAAGTGCCTTTTAATTTCAGTCTCATGTCCTGGGAAAACAGTGTCTATTCTGAGTACGTATATTTCTTAACACTCTAAAAGTTCGTCCATAACCTTATCTGATGTAGCCTATCTGCATTTCCAATGGAAATTATCTTAGTTTTACTAAAATTCATTTTCCGTCCTAAATTTTTGCTTTTTCTATTAAAATCTTCTATCATCTACAGCAATTCCTCCCATGATTCACTAAATAGATATGTCATCTGCATATCTTTCAAGTTGTTGAAGTATTCCCCCATTACGGTTAACTCCTACATTTTCCCAATAATTGCTAAAAACTTCTAGGTAAGCTGTGAATAAATTAGAGGAGCTGGGGCGTCTCC
>NC_090739.1:19812906-19817906 GCF_036898095.1 Palaemon carinicauda
ATGAATGAACGAATGGCGAGGAGGGGAGGGCTAGGAGAAAGAATTTCATTCAGACATACGGGCGACTCAAATATGAACGGCTGTTCGAGAGAGAATTTCATTCTGTTCTTCAATGGATGGGGCTTACAGCAAAGTGATCTATATTTGTCAGACGGATCTTCTCTTTGTTATGTGCAAAACTTGACCTAACTAATCGCACTAACTATAGGTATAACATAACACGTACAATGACTTGATCTTTGAATCGTTGAAAAATAGCTGTATAAAGCCTTAATAGATTGTTTAGTCAAATCCTCATGAATGGAGAGATGGGCTTTGGTGAATAAAAATCAATACAGCCTACAATAATGTTGAACACAATGGGAGACTCCTATAAGCAATAAAAATTATCTAGGTTTGAAACTTATTCTGGAAATTTTTAAATATTAATTTGAATTATATTGTGGTCACATTTCAAAGAACAATATAAGTGCGTTTGGAATGTGTTGTATTGGTATAATATTCATAGAACATACGAATGCATACGTGTGCTATGTATAAAACACCAAAGATGATAAAGGTCTCAATTGGCCAAGTTTATCCCCTAAAAAATGAGAAGTGAAACTAAATCTTAAATGTATATTTAAGTAAATGACAGACGAGATGGATAAGCAGAGAAAGGTCGAAACTAGATAAGTGGACAGAGCAAAGAGACTTGGAGGGGAGGGAAGTTCCTCCGGATGAGAGAGAGAGAGAGAGAGAGAGGAGAGAGAGAGAGAGAGAGAGAGAGAGAGAGAGAGAGAGAGAGAGAGAGAGAGAGAGCCAACCAGTGGTGGTGAAGAGAAAGAGGTGGAAAGAGACAGCGGACGAAACAGTTGCCAGTTTGCCATATACCTCGCGTCTATATATACACCCTAAACTCGATCGAAGAACAAAGCAACATTTCTCATACTCACACGAACATAAATTACTCTTGTAAAAATCAAAGTTGCAACTTGAATCTGATGAGTCAAACACTTATATTTGAAATGGTGACGAAAGTGTAGGAGCACTGTGGCGCTGCAGAGAGAGAGAGATTGGCGGTTGTGATGGCCCGGTGTTAGGCTAAGAGGGGAGGAGGAGAGAGAAGGGGGGGGGGGGGGAGGATACCATTCACATATCTGGCTCAACTTAATGAATGAGGGACTCGGCGAAGGTTCGCGAATGAAAGGCAAAAAGCCAGGCACAAGTACGCAAAATTATGTACAGTGGCGTGGTTTAATAGTTAATAGATATAACTGCGACAAAGAAAGGGAAGCAAACGCGCTCTAGTAGACATTAAATTACAAAGACAACAATGACGGAGTCGGAGACGCCTTAAGTCCACGCAAGTGCAATAGCTCGCACGGCACAACGCAAGCGTTTACAGAAGGTGGAATCTTATTCACGAATCAAAGCCCAGCGAGGATGTGGGTGAACGACTTCCATATAGACCATTTCTAATGTAATATTCAGCCGTGTACAAGGGGGGTACACACTTATGTTATAACTATGCTTAAAATGTTTTTCAGCGATTAAGCAGGCTTGGTGAAAATATCAAAATACTAGAATTATGCCTACAAAAGAGAAAAAAACATTTAATAAAGAATAATTCACACGTTAATTATATAGGTTTAAAAAATCTATGAAGTGAATTCACACAATCTGATGTTTGTCATCAGAATATTTTCATAAGCATTTGCACTATTTTTTTTTAGCAAATTGAGGATTATACCAACAAGAACAAAAGCAATGGATAAAGATTTTTTTTATTCATGTACACGATCGAAAGGGTGTACTCCATCTGAACATCTAAAATGGCAGGACACCAAATACATTTCCGTTAGGCCTAACCTAACTCTAACACCAAATGTTGATATATAGCACAGGACTGGCTTAGACAAAAAAAAAAAAAAAAAAAAAAAAAAGAAAAAAAAAAAAAAAACAGACGAAATACACTCGTTTTGGAGTATATAAGCACTTGATATCAACACATTCTTTTGGTATTAATAACTACAAAAACTACTTTCCACGAGCAACACTTTCTTGGTTGGGTCAAGTGTCATCTATATCAAGTGTGCCGGAGTTGGAAACCTGAGAGGGAGTGTACCACTAATACTCAAAATAAACGAGTGAAAGGAATGGTCGACCAATTGACCGTTGGGAATGCAAATATCTGGGAGGTTACTTAATTCTTCTGGTGTGTTTCATTGCACTAAATATATTACACGCTCTTCCTTCAAATTGTGAAAGTCAATAACTTGGGAATACGTTATGCCACACAACTTCTCTTTTCATTAATTTGAATTATAATTTCAGTATGAGGGAATACTTTATCCCAAGCAGCTTCTCTTTTCAATAATTTGAATTGTAGTTTCACTACATTTCCATTTCTGTTATGTAACATTGGAAAAGGATACCAATTAGGTAAAACCAAACGGACTATCATACGTGCCACCTGTATATAAACAGGTGGCCATACTTAGGTCATCAGACATCAGACAAGGGATGAATTCTTGAGCCCATAAAGCTAGTAAAGGTTGATCTTAAGTAAGATATTACGTAAATTACTTTGAACTGTGGATATGCATATCAATAAGCCATTAAAAGTCAAGAGTTTGGTAAATGGATGATGAATATAAAATGTTTCATTGACTCTCTCTCTCTCTCTCTCTCTCCTCTCTCCTCTCTCTCTCTCTCTCTCTCTCTCTCTCTCTCTCTGGATGATGAATATAAAATGTTTCATTGACAACCTCTCTCTCTCTCTCTCTCTCTCTCTCTCTCTCTCTCTCTCTCTCTCTCTCTCTCTCTCTCTCTCTCTCTCTCCTAGGGTTTAAACATCTGGTACCGGTCACAGTGAACAACCCCACCAAATATGGGCATTAACACATTCACCTTAAACAGCCTGAAGAAAAGAAATAGAATATGAACGAAGATACCAAAACTAGTTAATTATTTTTTGGTACATGAAATTGGGGAACAGCTGTTGCTTTAAATTCATGGACATTAATTATTTTTCTTTGCGTCATTCATCACAAGTTTGATTACCGGTAGATTTTTTAGAATGAGTATTGATCACATAAATAGATTGATTACCAAAACTTGATAGAAGTGCTGCAATTTAGTGTGCGCGCGCACACACACACACACACACACATATGTGTGTGTGTGTGTGTGTGTGTGCGCGCGCACACTAAATATATATACAAAACAACCTAAGCATCAAAATTATAACAGAATATTTTAAATCTTTCCTTATTTGTGAATAAAAAAAAACAGATGAATAATAGGAAAAGGATAAAGATATTTTCAATGATATTAACATTTCTGAATATATTGAACAAAATAAACCTATAAGCGAGGACGAACCTGGAAGATTTGAAAGTGCAAATTAACTAAAGATCGTATGATTTATAATAAGAGAGAGAGAGAGAGAGAGAGAGAGAGAGAGAGAGAGAGAGAGAGAGAGATTTGGATTCAAGACTGAACCTTCGAGGCCAGCCACTAGCATTGCACTCTTGCAGTATCGTCAGCCAAGACTTTCTTCACCTGTTGTCTGAAAATTGGCACTCGCTGTATGGCATCAAGGAGGCAGCCAACACCTGTCCGCTCTAAGTGCCACAGACCGCCGACAATAGAACTCCTGATAAAAAAAAAATAAAGAAAAAACTAGAACGGTGATAACTTTATATAATTACTTGGATTAAATCATCTACGTAGTAATAGAATGGAGATATTTTCGTTTCAAGTAACCGTTTTAAATTTAGATCATATTCATTCAGGATGTTGAATTGTATAACAATGCATTTCACTTCTGCCAAATATACGGATGCCGTTTAATTGAGGGTTGGGGGAAAATATAAGTGATAAAGGCAAAGGCTTAGATTTAGTGCAAAATATTGATTTTCATGTGCATTCTTGTACTTGGTTTAAAATATTTTGCCACAAACTTGTAAGCTAGCATTCCAAATTTTGAATACGCTCGAAATCAATAAGTTTACTATATAAGGATTAAAATCCTTAAAAAATATATCACTTCCAAACTAAATAATGTCATTCAGATTATTTCTAAAACCAATATCCATATTTGGGTAACACTTGAATAAGACAGAAACAAAATAAAATGTTATGGATCTTATTCAATATTTTTTTTTTCGGGAATAAATTCAAACTCATCATAAGTGACGTTCTATCACAATCGACACTTTCAATTACTACCAAAATAGCAGACGGGTGATACAGCAAAGTAATACAAAGTTTGAAATCCATAATGATTATGATTCTCGGAAGACTATTGCATGTTTTGCTCATTACAAAATCACCACAAAGCTTACAGCCAATTTAGTACAGATAGATTAATTGGAACGAAGAACTGGTCAAATACACAAAGAGACCTCCCCCCCCCCTTTTATCTGTACATTTAATAATAAGAACGAGATTACATAGCTCCAAAAGCCCTCTAATAACCCACATTGATATGACAAACTGTTCACTGCCACCAAAGTCAATTTTTTTTTTTTACATTCTTTACAAACAGTGCTTTCTGACCATTTATTAAGGAAAGCTATGATCGAAACTTAATCTTAGTACTATATTATATTTATGCTCTGAAGTACCATATCTAGGTTTGGATCCCAAGTTCTAGACTGAAATTTTCCTAAGATGAATCTTTTCCTTATGGGAGACCGTTAACGGTTGCAATCTGGCTAGTGATAATAATAATAATATAATAACGTATTCTCTAGTATTCTATATAATTATGTTACCATACTCACTTGAAAAAAAAATATACATTAAAAACCATTTTCAAAGAGTTACTTATCTCTCCGTTAGAAATACGCTCTTACAGACTCCGATACTTGCAATTTAGCAAGATATGCAAGCATTCAAACTCAAATTTCAACCATAGGTTTTGCATGAATGGCAAAATTAGCATGTATAACCGAAAATCAACGGGTAGCCAATTCAAAATTTGGAACTAAAGAGAATGCTACAACCAAAAG